>NW_009611164.1:191238-196781 GCF_000690535.1 Cariama cristata | reverse complement strand
AACAGCAAAGACCTTTTAAAGCACCTCACATAGGCCTCCTTGTTACCAAACCCATCCCGCTGGTGAGAATCAGGCCCTAAGCACAGTTGCATTGAGGTGACTCCCACTGCTGGATCGATAGCTGGCAGGGCTCCTCTGCACAGGAGCTGACAGCAGCGTTGTGACCTCCTGCTTGGAGCACTTGGCATCCTAATTCTCTGCCACAGGCAACCATGGGAAGCCCCAAAAGAAGGGAATTTGGGGCACAGTACAGTGGGTTGCTCTCTTCCTCCATCTTTGGCCCCCCCTTGTTTATAGGTGCTGAGGTTCAACAGGCATTTCAAAATGTCGAGGAGCAGGAAAAAAATGTGGCAATTCTATCCTGTCTGTCTCTATTTTATAATGTATTTATGTGGGAATGGGAGGGGGGGACCTGAGGCATCACTTTGTATCTGGTTTGAATTTTTTTTTCCATAAACAGACGGTTTCAGAAGGAGAATGCTAAGCAGAACAGAGAAATGACACACCATTTATCCAGGTTTTGTTAAGTAATGAGCTAGATTCCTCCGTGATCAATCTCTCCCCTTCAATTAAGAGCAATAAATTCCTCATAAAATATTCTAAATAATGGTGGACTTTCTTCTTGCTTTACATTATTTATGCAACATGTTTGTTATTCTTGTCCTTAAAGCAACTTTATATATTATGTCTTGTTTCTCAGCCAGAAAAACAACTTGCCACTGCAGAATCATCTCAGCAGTACGTTCTCCCTGCCCGCCCGATCCCTGCCGTGCAATGCACACACGCACACTGCCCCCTAGAGGTGACACCCAGCCATGGCCACGGGGGAAAAAAATCACAACTCTTGAGGTATGTTTTGATTGCAATGTGTTTACGCAATTTTGACCAGCTGGCTGGCTTACCAGAAAGAGCGTCTGAGATTTTTTTATTTAGAATGAATGTCCATATTTTGATCTCAGATAAGCAGTGCAAATCTGGCATAGCTCCTTTGATTTCAATACTGATTTTTGCGATGGATGTATCTGATGTCAGGTTCCTGATCACAGCTCCTTTTCCTGAAAACTCTGTCACGTAATGATAAAGAATCGCAACTGCAGCCACCGTGCCTTTCCAGATGCTTCTGGAAATGACCACGGCCACGCTTGAAATACAAGAAACCCCATAGTGACCAGAGGCAAATTGACATGTTGCCTTCCACCTTAACAAATGAGTATGGAAATGATGAGAAAGAAAACAGCAGGCTAAGCCTATTACTTGATCAACTGCTACAACAGCCACCAACCCTATTACTGCTCTGCGCTTCCCCACTCACTGGGGACACTGCCTCAGCAAGGCAATAGACATCCCCGTGGAAAGCACGACCGTGACAGCCCAGCCAGGCCTCGGCCACCTCAAGGGACGCTCTCTCTTGTCGAGTGCTTCTCTGTCTCCTGCCCTGATGGAATAATAAAGAAAATCTGTCTCATTCTTTTCAGCAGCAGCTGCCTGCTCCCTCCCAAGCCAGGCAGGGTAGCACACAAACAGACAGGGGAGGAAATGAAGAGCAGCAAATGCTTTCTTGTGTCCATCTGCCTGATCTGACAGGAATTTGTCTAGCTAGGATTTTACATGAAGCAAACTGATGGGTATGTGTCTCCTGTGCAGGGCTGGAGGTGGGGAATGTGCAGTAAGCTATGTGGGACAGAAAGCCATCATGTAAGCATGCTGGGAAATGAGGCATTAATTTAAAATGAGCAGAATTAGGAGCTCTGGGCTGGCAACAATTGCGAGCTACTCCCCAGCAAGAGCTAGCACAGCATCAAGTCATGGGATGCAGTTAGGGGTGCAATTTCAGCCTGCCCTTTCACTCCCTAGCCAGGAGAAAGCAGGCATGCAGCAGGAAGCTGGGGCTACTCTTCATTGCAAAGAAGAAGACTTCACAAACATGACTTGCCCCTTTCCCCCATTTGCCCCTTCTTTTGACTCTTGATGACTCCAAATGCTAGGTGAAGCATCAATGCTTGCATGTTTTATAACTTTTATCTTCAGTCGGAGCCAATTGATTGGCCTACAAGGCAGCAGATCTGCATATCCTCAAGAGTGACATGACCATTTCTCCGGGCTAGGGACCTCAAGCAGGGAGTGGTGTGAATTGAAGTGGGGAGAACCTCCAGGGCCTATGAGCCATCCATCAAAGTTGTGATCCAAGAGCTGCAGAAAAAACATGAGTTTGGCCCTGCTATGGCTGGAGGGAGGACAGGTCTGCTGAGAGATGAGACACACACTAAGAACCAACTAGGAACAGAGAAAACCTGGACCGATCTCTGCACAGGAAGCCAGGAGGTGGGCATGAAGGAAACTGGGGTGCAGTTTGCCCTGTCACAGCTGTCCGTACTGGGACTGGGGCCACTCTGAAATGGAAGTGAAAAGTACAACCCCAATAGGGTGGGATATAGGTCCTTTGGCATTGCAAGTCAATGTCCTTATTCTACAAATTAAAGTAATGACCACGTTTGCAAACCATTACTGGAATCGCTCTGCCTGGCTTCAGTGGGAGGAAGCAGAACTCATTAATTCCCATCTGATATTCCCTTTTATCTGGAGACCAGAGTCAACCTACAAGGAGAACACCCAGCCAGCCATTAACAAAACAGGAGGTGTGTGCATGGGTTTGCATGGGAAGAGAGAGAGTTATAAAAATGCTACTTTCCTTCGGAGAGAAACTCGCTGCATGAGATTTTAATGAGTAATTAGGTTCCTGGAGACTGTCCCGCTACACAAAACTAACCCAGCAGTGCTAGAGAAAGAGGTCAAAAGAGAAGTCCTCTTCACAAGTGCTCCCCTTCCCTAGAGGGGATGGTCATGTCCATCACACCTGCCACTGGATCAAACCACAGACCAGTGTGGCTGAGGATGTCCACAGCCTGGAGGTCAGCAGACCTGCCAGTCCCAAAATAGATCTCTCTGTACTTGTAACAAAAGCTTCTACCACATCTTCCCTTATCCCATCACTCTCTTTGCTTTTCTTATTCTCCTCCCTTTAAACATGCCTTTCTTCCTGCAGAGATACACTGTGGGACAAACCTTGCCCACACACACTCATCTTTGACACAGAGGCCTGAGGTTTCTGAGGGAGATATGCAAACTGTTGCTGTGCACAGCACTCAACAGACTTCCACGTTGACCTTGAGTCGTCCTTCATCAGGCCTGACCAGAGGCAGGAATGCCTCTTCGGCTGCTTTTTCTGAGTGCCAAGGAGATGCCATTTGCATGTAACTGATTTTGCAGAAGAGGGAGAGCCCGCCCTTCCCCTCAGGCTGCATCTGCACGTCCTTTCTAGAAGGGAGTGCAGTAGTATGTCCACGGTGGGCTTAGCTGAGAAGGAAGATCTGCAAGCACGGGGCAGAGGCTGAAAGAACTGTGTCACTGACCCAAGCCCCTGCTTGCACAGGCAACACCACCACACAGATCCCTGCACTAAATACATCAAACTATTTTAAAATGACAAAACTGTTTTCCAGTACCCATTATAAGGATGCAGAACGTACTAATACTCCAGCTACCATCCGAACTCTCTCCACTATAATAGCAGCTGCAAATTGTGGTTTGCAAAGAAGTGACTGGATGCGAACAGCCCTCAAAGCTCCATGTGAGGCTGTGCTGGCCACAGCCTCCTCCCTAGCCTTCCTCCTCCTCCCAGGGAGAACAATGGGGCTTTGTCAGCACCAGGAGGAGTGAGCACTAGCAAAGCGCAATGGCCTTTTTAATCCTAGCTTCAAGATATTTGTGGCTGGAAAAAGAAATGCATTCATCTTGTAAGAGCAAGGACTATCTGTGTTAGAATTGGGCTTTGCTCAGAATTCTGTATTTCACCTCCAGGGAATAGATCTGAACATGGATCACAGTCAAAACATTTTAGCTTACTCCTGTCTTTGCTTTAGCTAATTTTGAGAGCCTGTGCTTGTTTCTTTATCTACATGTTAATTGCAGTGGTGATCTAACCTCTAATGTCTTTAATGTCCTCCCTAGCTTGGGGAACCTATTCATGTCATCAAGAAGACAGGTGCAAGCAGAGGCTTGCTTCTTGCTTGTGAACAAACTCATCTTTAATCCTTGAGGCCCATTTAGCCAGGAAAGAGTTAACACTCACACCTCTCAGTGAACAAATTGGCTCATCCAGGAAAAACAGTATCCCAGAAAATTGGATGTCAGTAGATTATCCTTCTCCAGATCCATGGATTAGTGTGCTTGGAGGGGGTATCCAAGTGGAAAAGAATGTAATATCACTGTACGTGCAGGGGGAGCCTTCACCTCCACTCCAGCTCAATTACACATTTCTCTTATCACAGACCTCACGTGAAGCCTACCCTCATGCCTTTCTTCACTTAAGCCTATTACTGCATTTTTATAAACATTGGAAAGCCTCTTGAAATTGTGGGTTTCTTGCCACAATGGAACATATGTTGGCTAAATAATTTTGTTTCCTCAGTTCTGCCCCCTCTGCTCTTCCACATTACTTCTTTATTTGATTAGTTCCGTATATTAAGTGATCAAGACATTGCAACATCCATCCTCCCTTCAATTTCTCCATAACACACACACATACAGATTTCTACCTACAGTTTAAGGCCAAACTCTTTTCTCAGATTTCCTTGTGCCAGCCTAGAGAAAGTGCCACAGGCTCAAATACCCAAGGAGCCAAAGAAATTACTTCAGACGTTCTGTAGGCTAAGGGAAAGTTTGGAGTGCAGAGAGAAACCAGGAACCAGCATAGCTGGTACCAGCTGTGCCTTGAATGCCTGATGCTTCCCCACAGAGGAAATGGTGCAATCAAAGCCAGGGTGGCTGAATGACAATGTCTGCAGTGCCAGCTTTTTAAGTTATTACAAGTCTTCTGGCAGTGTGACATTTCTTCTTAGAACCCTGGCCTCAGGATCCAAGGATTTGTCCGACATTCTCTGCCTGCTCTTTCCGCAGTGGGCTTTTTTTTTCCCTTGCTTGCTTTTTTCCCCCATTTATTCTTCATAGTTATGGAAGAAAGCTTGAAAACAAGAACCAAACAGATCTAGTTTGAAAAACAGAGGCTGATTAACATTAGGAAGAGGGTCTCCAGCAGATCAAGGGAGGTGACGCTTCCGCTCTCCTCAGCACTGGCGAGGCCACAGCTGTTGCTCAGTTCTAGGGTCCCCAGTACAGAGAGACATGGACATACTGGGGCAAGTCCAGCAAAGGGACAAAAAGATAGCAGAGGAATCAGAGTGTCTGCCACATGAGGAGTGGCAGAGAGAGCTGGGATTATTTAGCCCAGAGAAGAGACGGCTCAGGGGGACCTTATCAGTGTATATAGACTCCTGAGAGGGGCAGGGGATAAGAAATATAGATCCTGACTCTTCCCAGTAATGCCCAGTGGCAGGACAAGAGGCAGTGGGCACTAACTGAAATACAGAAAATTTCATTTAAACATAAGAAATAATCCTTTTTTTTTCCTGTGAGGGTGATCGACCACTGGCACAGGCTGCCCAGAGAGGCTGGGGGGGCTGCATCCCTTGAGATACTCCAAAACC
>NW_009611164.1:133531-191207 GCF_000690535.1 Cariama cristata | reverse complement strand
AACCCTGACTGGATACAGCCGGGAGCAGGCTGCTCCAGCTGCCCCTGCCTTCAGCAGAGGGTGGGACTGGGCAATCTCGAGACGTGCCTCCCAGCCTCAGCCTTTCTGTCATGCTGGGATTCTCTAACAGAATGGCAGAATTATGATTTTGAATGTTAATTTCTAGCTTTAAAGCCATTTAAAATTCTAGGAGGGGAGCTGATTAATTCTTTTTTAGGATCTCTGTTGGCAATATTATGTTATGCTTTCCTAGAGCTCCAATCCTCCCCCTTAAGCAGACGCAAGCTCTGGGACCAGCCTTGGCTGTACACTGCACAGTGTGTTAGACAATCACCTACAGTGACTTCTCCTGGGCAAGATGTAAACATCACTTTAACCAAGCAAAGATGAAGCTAAAGCATCAACATTGTGATATGCAGCACCTGGGTAGTTTCCAGTGTGTGTATTGTATATTTGCTCATCTAAACAACCACATGTGAAACTGAACCTAGAGGTGGAAAAGAGTGAAAAATGTTAAGAGTTCTAGATGTGAATTTGAAGTTTGTTGCAGAGATTTCCAGGAGGATGGTCATCAGCATAATTGACTTTTAAAGGTTTTACATTTAATTTTTGAAAGTCTGGTAAGAGTAATCAGGACCTGTATTTATTCCCCTTCACTCTTTCACCTGTTTGCTGCCAACAGAGATTAAAAAAACCCCCCACCTTCCTAGCATAAAACAAAAATTTAGAAGTGGTAATAAGCCCAATAGAATTACTGCCAAAAAACTCAGACTTTCCTCTTCTTTTTGACTAAAGCTGACCATCTCACACCACAGACAGAGTCTTTAAAAGAGAAAGTGGTAGAAAGCATTTCGAGATGTTTAGGTTCTTAGTAGTCCAATGTAGAGAGCTGAATATTAAAATACCATCATGAAATTGACTGAGTTACGAATAATTGGGGAACTTAATCCTGTATTGGGTATTTGATTCAAAAGAGAGGGGATACTTTTAATTAAATAAGTATATAATCCTACAAAATCAGAAGTGTTTTCTGATTTGGGATAGCTCAGTTTTCTGTGTACCTGTTCTGAAACACTGAAAAGGGGTCTAATTTGGGGGAAACGTTGAGGACTACTCCTCTGAAAAACTGTCTCTGAGTGACGCAACCCAAGTGCAAGGATCAGACTGATTCATCAGGTGGAGAATACTGTCCACAGTACGGCAAGCATTGCCAGGGAAATTGTCCCTTAAATCTTTTATCCACTGAATTATTGCAGAAGAATATTTCTCCCTCCAGACACATGCTGAGTTATAACTTGCTCATAGAGTTAAAATTGCATTTGGAAAAAATATTCTAAAAAATAGTAAGGATAGATAATATTTCGGTTTTTAGAAGTTCAGTACTGAGTGGACAGCTGTGATTATTATTCAGCTCTTAACAATTAACTATTGCCATACATGAGAATTGATTAAGAAACAAGTACGTGCTCATGGAATGAAAAGAAATTCAGATTTTCTTTTACTTCTTTAATCTACTTTTTTTGTGATCTCAGCCATTTTTTCTCTTTATACTCAATCTAAAGTTTGAGTAACATGATCAAGCTGATCTGTCCTAAGATTTTTAAAGCACAAGGAACGCATGTGCCTAGGATACATTGTAATCTTCCTACAGGTACTACAGTAGTTTACTGTGGAATCAAGTGGAGTATCTTAAAGAGAAAATGAAGCCAACAAAACTCTCAAGAAAAAAGCTCAGGTAGGCTGTCCCACTCAGGTCCCTGTAGTCACTTTCCACTGAAGTCACAAGCTTTTTGGGAGAGAGGGCCGTTTCTCAACATCTGCAACATACCAACTATGCTGTCAGTGCTCAGTAAACAAATAATTAGAATAACAAATGGAATTGTTTCTAAATATAAAGCTCATAGAGATGCCATCTGCTCTGTCAGGTAGAAAACTGGAGCCTATAAAAATTTCCATGTATGCTTAATTTTACGCCCTCAAGCAGCCCTAGGGACCATTCAAGTGCATAGAATTGAGCAAATATGTAAACATTTGCAGGGTTGCAGTTCCATAATTGGTAATTTTGCAGCTACTGTATTTTTCAAGGATCTGGAAAGAAGTTCTATGGCAAAAGGTGCCTTGAGGGTCAACAGAAATAAACTGGACAGCTCATCTCCACTTTTATTCTATTGCTTGGCTTAATTTGGCTGTCTCTGAAACTCACCCAGTTTGCAGTGGAAGGATGGCACATTCCCAGCACTTTGGCATCTGAAAGACAGCAGAACATATCTCACTCCTGCTTAGAGCTGGAAGTGAAAATAGAGTGCGAGGAATCCAAAAGGAAGTTGTTGAATGCATGGCAGATGTTGTTACATTTGGCCTAACAGTACTCCATGTGGCAGTCACACGACTGGTGATCTTAGCCAGAGAGGTTAATAGGGATGGGCACTCCTATGTGAGGGTTTTCTTTCAATATGAGAGTGGAACAAATGTTATAAGTGAACCAATAACAGCAGGAACAAAAATAAAATCAAAATAAAGGGAAGGGAATCTCAGAGTTAATGGCATGTCGGCTGGCAAAACAGCACATCAACAGCCAAGGAGAGATAAAAACCCAAGGTGATCATTTCATGGGAAAGTGGGCTGAAAGAAAGATCTTAAGACCACCTTATATGCCTCCATCCCATTTCCCTGAGATTTGGCTAGCACCCACATCTCCTACAGACTAATGCAGAGTGAGGAAGCGATACACAGTTGTATGAATCATGGATTTCTAGGCCATCATTTATAATGGGAGCTATGCCTAAGCAGAGCTGCATTACTTGCATATTGAAGATGATTTATGTGTTTTTTACGTAGCTGTTGCACTTTAATTATTCAGTTGATTATCAATAAAAAATAAGCAGTAAACAATACAGAATGTTAATGTGTCTGAAAAGGGTGTGCAGCCACTTGTATGAAACAAACGTACATGTTTCCTGCCCTGTCCATGCTAGGTATGAGGACAAATTCACAAGCAGGATTAGCACATTTCTTTTCTTTTTCTTCCCTATCCCCTCCCCACCCCTTTCACAAATAAAACCAGCCAACCTGTTCATCAGCTCTGTGATGGCAGACAAATGTTTCAGCAAAACACGTGCCAAATATCCATTGATACTGGCTGAAATTCAATATGATGAAATGAATTGATGTTGGCGTCCCATTTGGTGCAATGCAATATCTGATCAATAGCAAGTAATTGGACATCATTTTGCATAGGATAGAAAGCTGAGGTTGTTACATCACTCTGAGTTATGGATCATATTAATCACTGCCTAACTGTTTCATCAATGTAATTTCTTTTCATCAACATGCTGTGGCATTTAGAACGTTGGACATAAAACCTCTATACTGTATTAACTCGAAATTAAAAGCTGTGTAGCCCAATGAAATGCAACATCGTTACCATGGGTGTGAATAGTGTTCTCACATTGTAGCACAAAATTATACAATTGGCACCTTTAACAAGCAGAGAGAAGTGACAGGGGAAGGAAAAAAGCATAAAAATCAAATAGCAAGAACTCATCTGGACTGGGGGGGAAATGCAGTCATACAAGCCTTACCTTCAGTTCCTCTTCCTTAACTACAATCAATGCAAGACCAGCAGGGACAGAAATCTATGTTTCTTTTCAGCTTTTGCTAGTTCACAGGTGTTTGCAAGTTCTGAAACTACCGAGAATATATTAACAGGACAGGTCTAGCAAAGGACAAGGTATGGTCTCTCTATCCCACTTCCTAACATGGAAATATGCTCACCTCTGACAGTAATCACTGGGATTCCTATTGTTTACTCTATGCTCTTTCCAGTTTAGCTTTCTTCAAGCCTCTTTTGTGCTCCATCAGAGGTACATTTGTGGACGTTGTACCATTGCCTTCTACCAGATGACTCAAAGTCACTTTTCTTCCATCACATACTAGCAGGAACCCTTGCTTAGCATTTGGCAGTGAAGGAAAGCTTTTAGGCAAGTCAGTCGGAGAACTAGTGCCATTGGTTCTGCCATAGTCAGAGAAGAGAGACAGCTTCAGTCAGACCATGGCGCAGTCCCGCTCTGAGTGACCAAAAATCTTTTTGTGGGGTACACTTCAGACACCTACTTGGGCAGCTAACTGCACAGTCTGGCACTCCACCACTGAACCCAAACCTCGTAACACATACTACCATTTTCAGTAAGATCATCACAGAAAACAGAAAGTAATCCTTTAATCCTCAGTACAGATACCCAGGCAAATCTCAGCTCTGTGCTGGGGCAAGAAATAGGCATACACATCCTCCCACACCCTGGTTTCTGTGGGAAATAAACTGGGATAAGTAAGTGAAAAGGTGTTTAAGCCAGACCGCTCTCTTCTAGGCCATAAGCACAGAGCACACTTTACGCCTTGCCCAAGAGGCTGAATGACATTGTCTAAGCCCATAGATAAAGTTGGCAGAGAACAGCCTCAAGTTTTCCTTGCTACTGCACAGAAGAACAATGGGACTGTGTCCTGCCTGAAGAGAGTACAAGGCAGCAAGTCAACAGCAGAAGAAAACTGACAACCAGATCCTATTCTCAGAGCACCTGCGTTTCCCAGTGAGAACAGAGCTGCGGGTGCCTGGCACTTCTTAAATTGTAACCAGGTTATTCATCCTGTCTTAGGTGAGAGCCTTTTCTCTGTTCTCTGTTTGGTGAAGCCTGTTGGGAAAGACAGGATGAGAGCAGATAATAATAATAGTGTTTCAAAGTCTCCAGCCCATGGTTTCTTGCCATATTTGGTGATTGTTTTCTTTAAGCTCCAAAGCCTGGGTCTGTGGGAATCTTAGCTTTCTCTTAAAAAAATGCTGTCTGTTCCTTTTGATGAGGTAGGAAAGCCTGAAAACCTGTCATCCAACAGAACTGAAAAATTATAAACCTAAATGCACACTTAACGTTCTGGGTTTTTACTTTTAAACATCTGCATTTTTAACAGCGACCTCGTGATTTTTAGGAAGGTCTTATTATCAGGTTTTGAGTGCTGGAAAAAACTGACCCTTACTAAGGTTTGCAGTTTGGATAAAGTTCTCAAAGGAATATTTGTAAGTGTCACCAGTCAGAAAAAACTTGGATTATGGCAAAATTGCTTTTATGGGAAATTTTCTGCACTTTGTCCTCCTAGCTGGAATTAGAAATACAACAGACTCAGTTCAGGGGTGGAGGCAAAAGGGAGACAGAAATTTCTTTTATTTCCACCCCTGCTAAGGATAATACTTCCTTACATGATTAAATTTACGTTTGTGCCAAGATCCTATTAGAACTTGACTTCATATTTCAAGTTCCTCAATAGGAATGTTTTATTTATGTAGAGCCAAAGAAAATGGAGTGACTATACTTCTGCTTTCAGAGCTAAACAATGCTGGATCTCTGAAGAAACCCTGGAAGGAAGTATGTGGGTCCACCTTGGTTTTGTTTTTAGCTAAAGAAGTCAGAATCTTATGTTAACGGCGAGTTGAGGCATTAATTTCCTCTGCCCTCAGTGACAAACCTATACAATATTGTATACAATAGGAAGTGGTCTCCCATTGAAGCCGCACCAGCAATTTTCACTGGGTTTGCACATGGGACATTTTAAAACTATCTCGAGATCAGACAGTGTCTGTGCAGACAAACATGCAGGGCTGTAGGGGGAAACAGCACAGGTTTTTTTTTCCTCTGTGGCTGCTTGGAAGGTTTAAGCATCACTGACAAAATCTTCCAGTCTGCCCTTGGCCCGTTTCTGCTCTTGACACTGGCTGTTTGTGCCTTTAACGGTACAGGCTAAATATGTAAATGTGTGCCTATGGGTTGCAGTTTTTTACATATTGTGCCATTAAAGCTTAAAGTCATCCTGCATCCACTCTTTAGGGAGTACTTTTTCTGAGCTAAGTCTATTGCAATCACTGTCACAGTGCAAATCATCTGTGCACATACATGCACTTAACACACAGCGCGCTCTTCATTTTTCCACTTCGCATTGCTGCCTGTGGCACCAGTAACTCTCTACTGATATCCGTTGGTGCATTGTAATGGAGAGCCATTCATGACATGGGTAAATTGGGAAGACCCCTCTGTAAGCCCCACAGGAAGTCAAACATGATTGCTTCGCAGCTCCACCTACTTGGTCCAAACTCCCCTTCACCCCGTCTCTGCTTCCTTTAATCTAAAACGAGAGCTATTCAGAGTGCAACAGACGTTTGCTCTTTGTCTACAGAAAATACCCCCCCATAACCCTTTTGTCTGTTCATGTCACTCGTATGATCAGCCATGTCCTCTCAACAGTGACAGTTTCCCAAGATGCACCTATTTTCTACTGCTCTGTTGTTTTGCTCCTGCATTTGTAAGAATGACTTATTTTAGCAACTAATTATACTAACAGCCATACAAAGGTAGGGCCAAAAAATGTAAAACCACTTACAGAAGGGAAATGAAGACACTGGGTTATTTTAAAAGGAGAGAGTCCACTACTAAATTCATCTTTGCTAGCCTGCTGGGGTTACCTGCCAGAAAAGTTCAGGATGTAATTATGATGGGTGTGCTGAGTGCGTTGTATCCCTGATGCATGAAAACCTGTTAGGTCTAAGTATTTTGGCAGTACCCAAGACAGATTAAAACTCTTTGAAAACTATAAAAGCAAAATAAATCATAAGGTCCTACCTATGGGATGATGCTCAAATATTCTGCAGGAGGAACACACCCTGGAGCTCAGGAGCAGGAATCTGGTGCCTTGAGATCTCTTCCTCATTTCACAGTGGATTTACTAAGGAGCAGGTGGGCAGCTGTGCTACACTGTGCTCAACTCCTAACATATAGATGCCATGATTTTTTCATCCCACCAAATTCTTAGATATCTAAGAGTAGATGTCACTATGTCAAAGACTATTGTGCTGTTTGTGTATTACCCTCATTATCAGGGTACAAAGTGAGGTTTACATACTATATTATGGTATTTATATAGCACTCATCACCAGGGTATTTGAGCTTCCTACAAAACCAGACATTAAACATCTCCTTCCCCACCCCCCCCACCCCCAACCAACTATATAATTTTTACAGGCATTTAGAGAATTCACACACTCCTGTAATTATTGCCACATTGCCTCTGTCATTCTCTTGGTCGTGTTCAGGAGCACAATTCACTCACTTTCCCTGGTATTAATGAGTAATAAATAATTCATACAAAAAATAAAAAAGACACCTAACAAAAGAGATATGGGCATACTTCACGTGGTGACTGCATTATACAGTCTATGATGTCGCTTTCTGTGGTAAAGCCCTGTAAAATTTAGGAGAAAATGATAACCTTTCCTTACATTTTGAACATCCTATAGAATAGAATACAATTAACATCTTTGTCAAATAATATAATCCAGTAGGATGGCTTGAAAAGGTTGCAGAAGACAGCACTCTATTTCAATTCCAGATTAGAGTACTGTTAGACTTCTATAGACTGTTACGGGTTTCATCCCTCTTAACTTCTGCAGGACTTTCTTTGCACATGAGATGAGAAGAATGACGGGAGAAAAATTACTGTAAAGAGAGGTGGAAATATCTGGCCTAAATTTACTACTGAAAGCTGTCTTAGGAGGCTGAAACATAGTGGGACTATTCAGCTCCATCATAAAGGGGTCAGGTGTGTTCAGAAGAGGGTTAATGGGGATAAAAACAGAGAAACAACAGGAGAGTACCCCGTATACACAATTAAACTGCTTTATACCTAATAGTGATAGGTGGAGTACAAAGTCTCTGACTACTGCAATAGCCCCTTAGCTGCAGCAGAGGCAGCAACCGACCAGGCAATCTGTGAAGTTGCCAGACGGGTGGTCTTCATAGCCTGTGAAAAAGCTCCTATATCAAGGGGTTCAGAGGAAGCATCTGGTCCTTACATGACACAACATGAATTATTTTTGAGCATAGAAGAGATCAGACATCTTTTTTTCAGTTGGCATGTATCTATCCAACGTATATGGGACCTTTCAGTTGTGTTCTACATGAAAGAACTGCACGGTAGCCTACTATGAACACTCGCCATGCCCACAGAAACCAACCCCTTCCCACTCAATTGACTTCTCATATCAGTCCTGTTTTGAGCATGCACCCACATAAAAGGTAAAACTTGATTTTGAGGTTTTTGGTGGCTGCTCAGCTTTGTTGTTTTTCAGGAGAGTGGCAGAAAGAAACAGAAAATACTTAATTATTGTTGTTCATTCTCCTATAAGCTCATGCTGAAGGGAGCTGATCATGATCTAGGCTCTAAGATGGATCCTGCATTGGTGGGAAGAGGGGGCTTCAATGCAGTTAGGCAAGAGGGGGAAGCAAATGGTTGGTTGGTGTTAGAAAATAAATACTGTTTATGTTCTGTTAGACAAACACAAAAGTTAAAAACAATCCCTTGAAAACACCGCAACGCTAAGACTGCAAACACAAACACATAGATAGGACATGTCAGAACCATGCAACTTTAATTAACCCTCCTGTGTGCATGCATTAACTATTGCATGAGCATATATTATTTCTTCCCAGGCAGCCTGTGTCTCACAATGCAGGGGACAGACAACATCCACTGGGCGAGAAGTTGTTCAGTATTTTCCTTTCTCCTCTCTGTTTGTGTGGTCCTAGTCTTATTTACTGAACACTATTCATTTCATGCTCAAGGTAGGATTACTCATTTTATCATGGACATTCTTGTCACATTCCTGACTTTAGCATCTGTGGACCTCACATAAATTAACACACTTGTTTTCATCTGTGTAAAAGGAGGGCTTGGCATTGTCCCCATTTAGCTGAGGAATCTACTGCTGAATAATTTCTGTGAGAATTTCCATTGCTCTCTCTGAAATAGTTAAAAAAGCAAATGAAATACGGTTTTGCCATGAGGAAAGCTGTTCAGTTTTAATACTAAGTGGTACTACCAGTCCTGCAAAAATATTGCATTTTCATCCTAACTAATGTAAGTGCAGATACGCTCATTATTCAGAAGAATCAGGATCCCACCAACTCTTTTGATTCAACAGCCGTTGTGAGATGAACCCCAACAAAAGCCTTGCCTTACTCTGCCACAGAATTATCAAGACTTCAGCTGACCTAGAATGAAGTCCTTTGCACCACTAAGGCTGACTTTCTTAAACTTTTGTCGCCTAGTTCCTTGCTACACTAACTAGTCTTATTTTTCTTCTTCAGTCTCTCCCAACATAATTTGGATGGCCTTACTTCAGGACTTTTTCTGTTTTGGAAATATCTACCACAAGGGGAAAATTTTTTTTCCTTTAATTTTAAAACCCAACAGTTTTTAGAAACACCTGTCACTGTTTCCATCTCTCCAATCAGCAAGCAGTGTGGGTATCTCTCTCAGTGGGAGCTGACAATTTGATGATCCTGCAACAGTATGGGACTCCTGCTGAGAAGTAGATAGAGACAAAGGAAATGCCTCTCGCCATTGGAACAAACAAGAAATCAGATTTTCTAACTTATTGTTAGGTAGGTTCAATTTCTTTTATTTTTTGAACTAAGTCTGCATGCGTGTGTACTGGCATTAGCATTGGCCAGTTCACTCCAGTTTCTCTCTCGCAACCACACAAGCATTAATGCTACCAGCAAAATGACAGTCCTTCAAAAAAAACTCCAGGCTGGGATTCAAGAGCAGTACTAAAATGCTGGCCTCACCAGAGATTTCCTACAAACCTCATGTAAGGTTTCCTTAAGATCTCAATTCACTGAAGAATGCAAGCCTAGAGCAACAATTCTTTAATCAGAAAGTTTATCTTGTTCCTGGTGGTATGTGTGTTCTGATTTGTATTTTCAAAGCTATCTGCATTATCAAGGAGGACAGATATATTAAAAAAAAGAAAGAAGGCCTTAAAATCCAGAAAAAGTATGTGTTAGTACTGGAAAGCAGGGAATGTAAGAATACAGGGCAAAAGAATTGGGGAGGGAGTGAAAATCCAGCCCCCCTGAAATCAGCTGGAAATGCAAATCAAGGGGAACCTTCCCACTCATTCTTTGGGACAGAATACCCTATTGCCTCCTAGATTGCTCACAGGGAAAAGGGTCACAGCCTCTTTGCAGGTGGACAGAATACTCAGTGCATGAGTGGCTGGCAACAGAATACCTAAACTCGGGCCACATTAAGAACAATTAGTTAATGGAAATTGTTGTTGGAAATCCTCCTTATCATTTAGTGATGGAGTTCTTTTCTTACATAATGGATAACTGAGGCCCTGTGAAGGTGCATAGAGGAGAGATTCAAGATCACCTGCAGCTGTCGCCTGGACCATAAGGAATAATTAAGATGAGTGTTAGGGGTTAGTCACATACATAGTGCTCCAGGGTTACAGAAAGCATGGCATGAGTGCTCTTAGGATGATATGAGTGTTCTTTGCACTCAGGGAATGAACTGGGCCCAGTTTCTCTTTCCTACTGGGACAGTTTCAGTCCCTTTGTTCAGGTATTGGGCAACCCTCAATAAACAGGACCAAGCCAGTATATTGCAGGGAAGAAAAGCTGCCTTTCTGGGAATTTAGATACCACAGGGGCTGAAGAGAGTCCAAACTATATCAGGAATGACACCTGCCTGCTTCTGGCCAGACTGTAAGCAGCCCTTCCCAGCACTTTCAAAAGCATGTCACAGAGAGGATGCAAAAAGTCTTTCTCCTCTAAATGCACCCTTCCCCTTTCTTCCTCTCCTCATTTCTCCGAGGCCCAGGGACTATTCTCTCCTGGTGACCCCACTCATTTCAAAAATCTCAAGTAAAGGTTGAGTAGAGATGGTTTTCTTCCAGACAGAAGCTCAGTCCATGCTGCATTTCTTCTGCAGGCAGATGGTCTTTCAGGAGACCATGGGTGAACAGTGTAACACCATCAGCGTTAGTTTTGGTGAATGGAAGAAACCTGTCCTCCATCTTCATGGCGTGATGCCTGGATCCACTGACCCATAGCCCACACATCTCCTGCATTTTTCTGTAGCTTTGCTGTACTCCCTTCAGTTCTTCCTTGGATGCCAAGTCCCGAGCAGCCCACAGTACAAGCCACAACTCAGGATGTCCAGCTGACTTTTATTGTCATAAAAGGCTGATATTTGTTTAATTTATTGAAATAAATGCCTCTCCTAGCTGTTTGGAAAGCAAATCCCTCCTTACCCTCCAGCTGGTATTTGCTGTACTTGAGTGAGCCTGGTAAAAAGCTTGGGTTATAATTTAATGCTGCTCTGTTTGTGCAGAACCAAGAAGACTTTCTTAAGGCCTCTTAGGGTTTTTTAAACCAAGGAACTGCTCTTTTCCTCAATGGAGCTCTCCAGTGCCTTGACAGCATTGCACACAACAGATCTTCAAACAGGGACAGCAAGCAAACAGCATATCACATGCAGCAACAGGTACTGCTGAGTATAATAATATATTGACACAAGACCTTATTGAGCTTTCTGAAGTTCCCCACAACAGAGTCACATGGCACCTCTTTTTCATTATTTACCAACAGTGAACTGCTTGTGGTCCTGCTAGCACAGTGCTACTGAATGGCAGGAGCCGTGGCTCTGTTCTTTTCCATAGATCTTTGCTATCATTCTCATCCTGATGTGAAAAATTTGGACTTTACTGTAAGCAGGCATCAGCACAGCTCTATCAATATCCGTGCTGAATGATTCCTGAGAGACTATTTACAATTCCGGTGCTTTTGAGCACAATGACGGTCTTGCCATAGCTTTTGGCAGCAAGAGCAAGTCCAAGTACCAAGACACGCTGCAGAGATACAGGGTCAATATGGGTGGTGGTTAAATTAATGGAAGCTTCCAAAGAGGGCTGAGACCTAAAGTACCAGATTTTTTTGCCTTTTCCCACCCAACTCCATACACTGTAAGCTCAGTTAATAAAAACATACATGCTTTCGAATGTAGTACATATTTCCTTCTTTCAAAATTTATATGTCTGTTAACTTATTCCCTTCCATGATACCAAGAGGAATTCAGGATGATGGCTGGCGCTATACTGTATTAATAATTTGCTTTGCAAAAAAGCATCTCTACTGCAGGGCCAAGTTCTATTCTTCTGCTTATAGTTGACCTAGTCCCATGTGTCCTCCACTCTGTTTATCCTACTCTTCCCCATTTCCTCTTCACTTCAGTGCCTCTTATGTCTTAGACATGTGATCAGATAGCCCCTAAGTCAAAGAGATTTCTTCCAAATGATTGCTTTCATTCACAGTTCTCAGTTCATGTTAGAGGAGAACTGTACATAAAGGAATAAAAAATTAATTGAAAGGGAATAATTTGTAGTCACTGTCTCAAAATCAGTAAGGTAATAAGCTTTGCCATGTTGGACCTTGAACAAGCAGTTTAATACATGGTTTCCAGGGTGCCAACTGCCTGAGAGAATTTGGAGCCAGGTGAAGTCAGCACCCAGAGTATTCAAACTGAATGAGTACCCAGAGACATATAAGGCAGAAAATCATTATTTCCTCTTACCCTTGTATGTAGCGTTTTCACATTACAGACCAAGAGATGAGAAGACCCAAAACACTGTGTGAGCTTGCTTGAGAGTGATGAAATCACTCAGCCCTTTCATTTTAACAATTTTTCATTTGGGAAGTATAACGAGTGCACACATGAACCAGAATCAATATTTATGCAAAGATATGTGTTGTTTATATGTGAAACATTATACATCTTAATTAAGATGACTTCCTCGTAAATAACTCTTTCTGGAAATGAGTACAGCCTGCTGAGCATTCTCACTGTTAAATGAAAAACATGCTAGAAGACCACCACAACTTTGGCCAATATTTAATGAGTCACTGTGCCTCCAGGATATAACTCTGATGAATATTCTAGAGAGCCCACTGATGCCATATTTGAGAGTAAATCATGCTTCGATTATTCCATCTTATAGCCCACTGCAGCACAGGGAACATACTTTGCCAGCAGCTGTTATCAGCATACTTGGAATTCTTGACCAAGATCATTGAAAGCCCAATATGAGAACAAAAGGCTACAAATTATTTCCACAGTATGTTAAAGTTAAGACAGTAGGCTGTAAAATAAGAGAAATCTCTCTATTAGATAGAGCTGTCTCAGAGTCACTTCTTCCTTTAGAAATCATGATCTACACAGTTTCATAAATCGATGAAAGGATTTTGACCATTAAACTTAATTGATACTGAATTTAAAGGCATTAACTTAAATCATTTTGCCATTTTCTTTGACAATTAGTTTTTGGCATTGCATTTCTCTCCATCACTGTATGAAGCAAAAAATCACCAGTACTGAGGAAGCAAGATTAACATGTACAAAAGATGAAGCACTGTGAGAAGCGACATCTGGGGCAATGCAGAAGATGTTTCAAGGAGTGTAAACAGGCAGAAGTAAAAACAGAAAATAAAACCTGACTTTTAAGTAAAATTAGCAACAACTTGGATTTATATAGTGCTCCATATGTTCTAGATGAATAACACCCAAGGCGTTTTAGAGTGAAATAAGGTAAAAAAGCACTCTTGAGGCGAGAAAGTAAGAAAATAATTAAATTTCTTGAAAGTGTTTTCAGCTTTGAGTAGGTGCAATTCTTCCTTTTAGATGGCTGTTTGTAATGGTGCTGGTGCTGTTGTTTTACATAATTGCCTTTGGATGGGAGCCATGCTGCAGTGAAAGAGCAAAGACTGCTTGTAGTTGAAATGCTCATTCTATTATTTATTTATTTTAAAAAATTTAATACTGCAGCAGAATTCTGATTGCTTAGAAAGATCTAGCTAGAAAGAATGAAAACATTCAGCTGTTTGGAAATGCCATTGAGCCAGTTACAGAAGAAAATAGACCTTGGGTGGGAGAGAAAAGGAAGAACTGCACAACATGGATAGTTTTTTCCCTTGGTTTTGTGGTTTTTACCCCACCTCCCATTTACAGAGGAATAGACTAAGAAAATCATTCTTGAAGATTGTGTCTAGGTGGATTTCTCCAGCTCTGAATATAATAAATATTAAAATAACATTGTTGTAATAGCTATAGTAACAAAGGACTGTCAGCAACAAAAATAAATATGGCACAAAGTAAACAG
The DNA here is from genome assembly GCF_000690535.1 of Cariama cristata. NCBI lineage: Eukaryota > Metazoa > Chordata > Aves > Cariamiformes > Cariamidae > Cariama > Cariama cristata. The sequence goes on along the minus strand of NW_009611164.1, from coordinate 177,166 downwards.
CTAACAGTCTTGAGCATGAATCACAAACAGAAATGAGGCATGTTTTGTCTTTTCACAGATTGAAGAGTTGTACAAGTAGAGTACAAAATGGTGTCTTTCTTTTTCTACCATTCACCAGGCACAGATCACCACATTAGCTGAGGGCTGCTAAAAGGAGATGTACATATGCTACCCCTGTTCCATTTCTTCAGAAGAAAAGGGTCACACATGCTTGAATCACTTTTTTGCACCATGATTTTACATTTTTCACAGGAGAAAAGCTCAGCAAGTCAGTAACTTGTTTGGGCCATCACTGGTAAACTGCAGGTGGGTATTTTAGATACGTATATTTTTCTAGCCAGAAGCTCTTATTACTGTTGCTGCTATGAAACCTCCCTGTGCTTTCTGACATAAAAGCCATGCTCAGACACTGGGCCACTAGTCCTGGAGGCCTTTATGGCTGGAACTTCAAATACAGGCCTTGGAATAAGATTTAGATTTGTCAAACTCTTGTGGGATTCCCAGAACAATGAAACAGGCAACCATTTCATTTGTTGGCTACATGCCAACAGTAGGAATTTTGCAACTTATTAAAGCAGTCATCATCTTCATCATCACTTGGATTTATCAGCTGTATTGTCCTGAAGGCCCCTGTCAGAATCAGGGTCTAACATTTTTTTTTACAGCCAGCCAGAAGATACAGATGATGTTTCAAATAGATAAAGATTTACGCTTGAAAGAGGTTATCAAATGACTTCTGTCTCAGAAACCAGCATTGATAGCCAGTACTCAGTCTGTCAAACTGGCTCAAGGGCACTTCCTGATTTGGAGGAAGAAAACTTGCCAGCCTTTGAAATTAATATATTATTATTACTGGTACCTTGCTTTTTAATCCTTCACTATGTGGCTAGCATGATCCTCATCAAAAAGGAAACCAGAAGGGTGCATACATGCTGCCAAAAGTCTGCTAGAAAAGGATTCTTGGCTAAAATTTTCAAAGCTGCTTGAAAGGATTTTCTACTGACTTCAGTCCTGTAAATCCACCCTTTGCTGCATGAGGATAAAGGAGAGGCTACTCATCAACATTTATTTAGCTTTACGGTCAACTTACATTTTCCCTTTAAACTGGGGAATCTTAGGCGCAGAGCTTCCTTTTCAGTGACAACCCAGTCTGCTGACTGCACCTTTATATAAGAGTTAGAGTGAGGGCAAAAAGCCCTACCCATAACCCACTCTTATAGAGAGACCTGCAGATTGCCACAATCCCCAAAGCTGATCTGATGGACCGAGCTGTGCACCATAATCCAACTCTTGATGTGAAGGAAAAATTATTCACCATCGGTAGCTATCCATCATATGGAATAGGCAGCAATAGACGACTGAACTGAATTTTAATTTCTGCTACATGATAATCAACAGAGGAAGAGTCATAATAATGATCTAGGTTAGGCCAGTAAGGCAGTGATTTTGTGGTGTTTATGTTTATTCAGCATGTGGAGCAGATATAAGGTCCGTCAGAGCTAAGTTTTTGGTATGAACTGGCAGAACTAAAATTGTCTGTTTTACCTCTGCAAGGTGCTTGTGCTGAGTCTTATATGCTAAATATTTCCATTAACATTTCTGGAAATTACTGCTAAGGTATTAGCTCCGATCAGGATCTAAATGATGTGAAAAGATTGTTCTTCAAGGCCATGAAGCATTAAGAAAAAGGCAGTCTTGGAAAGATCACCACTGATGAACAAAGCATATGAAAAAATGGTAACTCAGATTATATTATGATTTTATTTTTGCTTCACTAATCAGGCCCTAGGAAATGCATGAGAATCTTGTTCTAGTCCCCATCAACTTCTCTGGGCAGATCAGACTCCTAAGGCAGTTTATGATGCCCTGTTCAAAACAGAATGGGACTCCTCTAATAATAAAAAACCAAAAGCAAGGGCACATTATTTAAGCAGTCAGCTGTGACACTATTAAAGATGCAACAAAAATAGCCACAAAGCAGTGAAACTGCAATTTCCAACAGGCTATAGACTTCAAATCAAAGGCCACAACACCTTCCCAGGAACATAAAACCCAAGATGCCTGCTCCCTAAGCTAGCTGAAAGTGAAGAAGCAGTACAGTGTTGCACAGGAAGTCAATAACTGAGAAAAAGGTAACTTCACTAATGCATAAAGAGCTACCACATACACACTGTCCTATAAAATGGAAACTCTGACAGTCTCTTTTTGTCTTAAGGGCACTCAGCATTGTAAGTATCCCTAGTACTCACTATGTCTCTCTTCTGGTTAATACAGAGGCTGTGTTTCTTAAAGTTTTGTCTTTGCTAGAGTATGCCATCCCAGTGACTTCAGTCAGCTTTCTCTTTGTTGTTTCCCTATGTGGTAAGCAAGAATAAAACACATCCTCCTTTACACAAAGAAACTTTTTTCTCTATTCTACACACACCGTGATTCTGACCGTCCACTTCCAGTTATAATGCATAACCCAAAACAACAGAAATATCATTCTCCCAGTCTCCACCCCTCCCATCAGGTTTTCCCATTGCCGTTACCTGAGCTGTGGGATTAGTTGTAGAGAAAAAGAGAGGACTTGTGCTCTTTGGCTTCTTCTGTTCTAGCCAGCAACACACTGGCAGTAATCTCTTCCTCCTATGGAGATAAAGAGAGATAATTAAGATAAATTAGACCTGCTGTTGTGCTCCCTGCTGGGAGGTATTAAGAAGGAAGACATGCTGGCCTATTTCAAAAGACTTGTGAGGTACAGATCAGCTTTACCATTTGGAGATGGAGTAGAGGCTTTTGATGTATTTGCTTAAGACAATACAACAAAATTATATTACTTTTTTTTCCTTTTGTGCAGGGCTCAGTGATTGGACCTGGTGTTGAACTTACAACTTGATACTTGCGTGCTGATATCAGGAGTCAGGGAAATGCTACTTTAGTACCTGTGGAAGGAACAAAGCCTACATTACGTTAAATGCATTAGGGAAGGTTAAGCAGTGTAAAACTTCCTTCCACTTTCCAAACTTGCTCCTTGGGAGATGTGATAATGCAGGGTTTTAAAAAACTTAACAATTTGCATTTATATGAAAAAAAGGGGAAAACCGTGTACAAAGAAAAACACAAACATGTTCAGAATGCCTACTGCCAGCAACATCTTGGCATTTGCCAGTACTTAAAGGTTATGTCTGTCATGTGTAGATGTGGCATAAAGTCTTTCACCCTTTCCCAAGTAATTGGACATCATACTGATAGGTAAAATTGAATGTGTTATGAACAGCTCTCCTACAGATTTACAGGGCTTATTGACAGACAGTGCTTGGAGAGAAGGCCTAATTTTATGCATGAACATGTCATGCTGAAATAATTATGCAACTGCTTGCTTTCCTTCTGCAGTACAATGTGAAACCCCACAATAGTTCCTGGGAATTCATACCTTCTTCTGGTTTTGCATAAACACAACTGCTGTAGTTAACAAGGGGCAATAAATTAGTAAGATGAATGCAACATATAACCAAGAATAAAGATCTGAATAATTACATATATATAAAATTGTCTTGCTCTCAAGGTGCATGAAAGTGACTTCAGCCTACACACCCAACTGACTCTTGTTGGGGAATCTATGATCATTGGTTTCCTTCTACTTTGGCTGACTGATAGACATGTGGGCAAAAAACGAGGTAGCGTTTTTGCCTCTGGTAAGCTTGACTTCTGGTTTTGGTTTTTTTGGGTTTGTTTTGTTTTGTTTTGTTTTTTTAAGTTCATGGCAAGTTTAACCAGTGTGAAGTATCCCATCTTAGTCTAAAATAAGAAATCCTTCTGGATCATTGCTGAAAATCATTGACACCTGACTATAATCTTGCTCTCACCTGAACAGGCTGACTGAAAACTTGTGGTTAAGGGAAGGAAAATGTTGGGATAAGGAGGACATCTCCTGAGCTGAAAATAGCTGGATGCTGGGAGGGTGGTATTAGGAGGATGAAGGAGTATCCTTATGCTTTCTCTGTTCCTATTCTCACCAGGCATCTGTTCACTGTCACAGTTTTATGTACTTTGTTGTTTTTTTTAAACTGGTATGCAATGTTCACGCCTATATTTCACATTTGGAAATGCATATTTCAAACAGCAATACAAAAAGTATCCGTGAAGAATGTATAATCTCTGAACAAAACTGACAGCATTCTTGCTACTGTTTCATTTCTAAATACAAAACTTGCTGCCATATTGCTGCTTCTGTTTGTGTGGTGAGAAAAGTTCATTTTTTCGTGAGTGGCATGAATGACAGTCTCCCTATTTTGATTTCTTTGTCATTTAGGATTCTTAAGCTTGCAAACTTCCTAAAGAAAGGTGCAGTGAGTGCACAGCTGGCTCATGACACCCAGTTTAGGACAGAGCTAAAAGAGTCTCTGGGTCATTTATGTCAGAGCAGAAGCACTTGAGTTGCTGCGTGTGTTGGTCAAATCAGGTCCGTGACCCATTCTGCATCTGTGGCTGCCCTGGCCACCATGCTGTTGGCCACCTCTGTCTCATTCTGGGGAGGGGCAAGTCTCCATTGTTAATTTCTACCTGTCATGTCATATCAATTGCTTGTTTACAGAAAGATAGGTTACAGTGAGCCCCCTGGCTCCTTGACTTGGGAAGGAAAAATGCTTTTGCTAATCAGGACTTATCAATGGTAAATTCCCTTCATGCTTTTCATAAGCAGGTTTATCAAACTGATGCTCATAGAGATTATCTTCCCTCAGTGGGCTTTGCTGGTGCATTTATCCCTTCTTTCCAAGAAGGTGGCATGCTAGGCTGGCCACTTCATTATTCCATCCTGTGGAGGGGCAGCATATTCTTGTGCTCCTTCTGCGTGGTTGCTTTGCTGCATGATCTGTGCCCATGCTAGCTCCAGTACGATCTGGGTCCCTGCTACCAGCCCTGCCAAGGCTAGGTCTGAACTGCACTGGATGGACCTTTGGACTGGATCACAAAGGTTGTTCTTATATCCCTGTGACAGCATATATGAGAAAAACTGTCTGGTTCCCATGGTGTCTTGTTGCCCCAGACAGAATGCTCAAAGCAGGGCTTTTCTTCTGCTGTCAGTCTGATTCAGCTGGCTGCCTTTCCTTCCCCTCCTTTGGGTCCTCTCCAGTGTGGCTGGCACCCACAGCAGTACTGCCAGAACACAGCTGCTTTTGAGTGTACCAGAGTTGAGCAAAAACATCTCCCTATACAGCTGCAGCTCACACAGCAAATGCAGATTACTGCTGACAGATGCAGCAGATAAAGCCATGAATGCTCGTGATAGGTACCTACTTAGAGTCATCTGCTTGCTGCTAAGGTGCCTGAGTAGCTCTGGGGTTGCAGGACTGGGGTCCTCCTTAAGTCTGTATTTCCTGGTTCTGATCACATTTCCCTCACCCACAGCCTCTGCTTCTTTGTGTTCAGAAGTTTGTGTTTAGTCACCTCCAGGTGGTGGGAGAGGCTATGGAGCAGTTCTAACTCCAGCTGCGGGGTGCATTGGCTCAGAGCTCCAGTGGGTCCCTGCCTGGAGGGGAGCAGTTCCTTCAGCAGTCTGAGCCTGGAGCTGGGCTTCCCCACCACGGCCCAGTGTTCAAAACCACCTAATTTTCAGTCCAGTCAGACTGAGGATAATGTTGAAGACCACAGCAGTGAGTCTGCTTTTGCACAGTTTCCAACTAAGGAGAGGCAGGTAAGTTTTTAAACTGAACCCCTAAAATAACAGGGGATTGGCTTGCTCAGGGCAATCATTTGACCTCCCTTTCAGTAGTCTGCCATGTGACACGTTCCTAGTAGTGCAAGCAGAACAGGGTAATGTTTGTTCCCTCCTTTTCTTGTTAATTTTGAAGCATTGCTACCACTTTTTATGCATACTTTTTTTTTCTTTGCTTTTTCTATTTGCATTTACTCAGCAGCAACCAGAGCATATCCATTTTTGAATAGCTTAAATAAATGCTGTTAGTTGATGACTATCAATCCTGCACAAATGCTTGCATAAGAAGATAAGTTTTCTCAAAGCTGTTTGCTTAGGGGTAGATGACTGGTCTAATGGTGTGTTTATTGAACAGTGATTTATGTGTTGCAATTATTTGCCCTTTAGGGCTGGTGATATTTTTTAGTAGGTTTGATCTTTGCCAACACCTGGATCCCTCTTTGCAATTAGCAAAGTGATGGACTGTCTCTGCCACTCTGCCGCTTACCCTTTCCTCCTCTGCCACTTCTAAACAGAAGATTGAGATTTGCAAATCTCATCCTAAAAGCAATAAAAAGGAATAATGTCGATTGGTACCTGCTTCTGGATTTAAAGGGAAGGACAGATTACTCAGAGAATGCAAGAAAACTTTCCTTACATCAACAAATAATTCATGACGTGTATATGGGCATCCAGCAACTCTGTTATTGCAGTAGTGTGACAAATATTGTGAAGGGGACAGCAAATGGGACTTATCATTCTACTGTCTTGACAAAGATTATAACAAGAATGGGAAATGGGACAAATGTAACTCATGCTGGAGGCAGTCCCAGAGCTGTAATCTCATTTGTTCTTCAGTGTGAATTATACAGCAGTGCAGAGGATGAGAATGTGATTTTCACCATGTTGTATATTTTAATCACTTTTCTTTGATACTAAACAAATAACTCATTGTGAAATGCTGATAGATGGGGAATATTAGTTTTTGAACTATGAACTAAATGAAGGGAAGAATGCTGTAATGTAAGAGTTCTGCCAGTTGCATTAAAATTCTATAAGGGTCAAGTTCAGCTCAGGTTTAGACAAACAGAATTCCTGCAGATTTCTGAGAATTGTCTTCCATGTCCCAGAGTGGAGCTGGACCTATGGCCTTGCCTTCCTGAGCTTGAGATTGACTCTCTTGGAGATCATTCCAGAGCTAGAACCCACAAAAAATGGGTTGGTGGGAAGTCTTGAGCCAGAAGCTATGGTGGAAAAAATTATGGTGGCCAAATTGCATTGGACCTAGTTCTTCTGGCAAGAAGAGAAGGCAGCTTGACTGTTGTTTATGCCAACAACAGATTTGGATGCTGTTTGGTGTGGAAAGGCAACATTTGAAGCTTTCCAAGGAGTTTACTCAAAGGCTGAAATCCTTAAGTAATCCATTTTGTAGTAGAAGGCAGCTAGGAAGCTCCCTAAGTTACAAGTGGTTTTCCAGAGCTTGACCCCTGGGTAAGGGCAACTTTTGTGAAAGTCTGTATTAAAGAGAGGAGGAACTAGCTATTAATTTGTGTGCTAAGTTATTTTTGGAGTAGCTTACTGTCTCTCTAAAACCTCTCTGATTCTATAAAATCCCTTAGGTTCCTTCTGCATGCTTAGCTTGCCATTATGCATTAGATTGAAGAATGCGTTTCCCCTTCTTCCACTTTGTGTTTGCTACTTGTAATTCTAAGGCACTATCAGAAGGTGAAGGGCTGACGTGACCATCCATGAATTAGTCTGCTATGACAGCCAGCAAGAGCAGAGACAACCTGGGCCCTGAATTTATGTAAATGGTATTTCCATGTTCCACGTGGCTAGAGGGCGTGAAGTGACAAATGATCCTTCACAAAGGTAGATGAAAATATCAGGACTCCCCTGGTTGGCAAGCACTCACAGTGTATGTGGGAATGCAGGAAATAAAGTTTTGATTTTGAATCTCAAGTGCGCTGTGATGACAGTGTAAGCCACAGAGTGGTTTGTGTGAATCACAAATGAGCACGTGAGCAATGAACAGTCTGGGCTCTTTGTGTGAATGTGGGAGGTTGGTGTGGGTTTAGAGTGGAGAGTTACCTTTGAAAGCCTTATGAACTGAAAGTCAGTTCTGCCTGTCCTGCAGGACTTGAGACAAAATGTACCAAGACTTAGTTTTACCTTTGGTTCAAACCTGATTTTAACTTTTAGGACCAGATTTTCGGAATCGGTTGAACATAATTGTGTGCTATGTGCTAATGCTTCGCACAAATCCAGCCTACGCTGCAAATTACTCCAAACTACGCATCCAGTTTCCCCTACCTGGCTCACTGGAGTGCTCTGAGGGTTAACTGGTTAATGCTGTAAACTGGTGAATTCGTGCTGGGTAGCAGCAATTTCTACCATGCTTGGTGGGAGCTGGGGGACAACAGAACTCTTTGTGTGACACGGAACCAGTGTTTCACTGGGAAGCAGGAGGCCTTTAAGTGAACATACTCAAGTTCTGCTAGAGATCCCAGGTTACACTTTGATTTCATCAGTTTTCTGAGAGCGCTGCTGAGATTAGGTCAGCAAAGGAAAGATGAGAAGGACTTTCGCTTTCAAGTTCAAAGGCTTAGGGAGACAACAGAATGTATTAAGATTGGTCATCTCCAGAGTACAAGAGCCTATCTCTTTTTTGTGTGTGTTTTGAATTAATAGGAAGTGGAATGCTTCATTAGACTCAAATTTTCTATTGAACTGTCCCTTCAAGAAAAGAGGGCACGGACAATGTTCAGAGTCTGAAGCACCATGAAGAGCTTAGAGTAACATGAGTGAAGTAAGAGGGGTTATTTAGGATTTATGCTTGCTCTAGGTCAGACCAAAATTTATTAGTCTAGGACTGTAATTCCCTTGAGTCCTGGCTGGTCTCCAGGCTGCAGTGATCTCAGTTTCTCCCAGGGCAGATTTGAAAACAACATATCTCAAAGAATGAAATATTAAATTTCCCTTAGTTACAGAAAAAACAGAACTAAAGTAAAAGCCTTCACTAGCATGGCTACCACAAGATGTACCTCTCCATGCTGTGCATAACAGCTGGAGCTGCTGGAGCCCAACAAGCCTGGACAGCCGGGAGTTGCCTCCTGAGGGAGGAAGCACCACTCCCTCCTAGCAAAAGGCACAGAACCTGTCCTCATTCCCAGGGCAGTCAGCCGCTCAGCCATGCCTGTGAGCAGGGTACAGCACTGAGGCAGTGCTCAAGTCCTGATGCTCTGATGTGGGAAAGGATTCCTTCTCTGAGTTAGGGATAAGGAGTAGATCAGAACATGGAAGATCATAGTGAAATGAGTGGCCTGAAGCCATCTCTTGGAAGGAATGAGCCCCTGGCCAGGCAGTGGAAGTCATGCCAAAGAGTTTGCATGGACCCATCCATTTCAAGAGAAAGTATTTGGGGCTCCTGAAGCCTTTCCTGGCTAGAAAAATGCCAAAGTTGCTACTGCTTCCTTTACAGCCAAAGAGCAAAAATGGTGAGAAATGCTTGAATGAATGAGTTCACTCCAAATTTTGTCTGACTTCACAGCCATTTAGGTACTGGAACAAAGATCTGCGTTCCTTTACTTTCTACATTGCCTGGTAAGTCAACTGGATCCTGGCTAGAATTGTTGTGTATAGGACCAGTTTACACTGTCTTGTGGTGTTTGTATTCTTGAAAGCATGACCAGGATTTGGCTCTCAATGGCTGGGGCAATCACTAGGACTAAACTGGGATGAAAGAAGCTGCCACAGTGTTGATCCATCACGATGATAATGGCCTTGTGTCTTAGCTGTCAGGCATAAGGGACTCAGATACACTGTTTGAGAATGCCAAAAATTAGCCCTGGTCATCATAGCAGAATGTTACTTTTCCCTTTAAAAATTGCTGAGGAAAAAATGTTGTGTTGGAATAATGAACCTGGCAATGACCTGTTGTGGTGTCCACATGCCCTAGGGAGACAATAATGAAATGAGATGATGTAGCAGAAACCTTCTTTTGTATTTGGGTTTATCTTTGTCTCAATTCCAAGTCTTCTGATTTCACAATCTGGCTGAAGACTGGGCTCCAGAGAACAACAGCTCAGCATAATGCTGGCAATGCTTTCAGCTTTCTCATTCCTTCCAAAATGGGTCCCCAGTGGGCCTTGATGAAGGATCCATAGGCTCTTCACATCTCTGCTAAGCAGCCTATGCAAATACTAGCTGCTGCTCTTCCTCTGTCCTCAGGTTGAGGGAGAAAGCACAGATCAGAGAGGTTAAACATTAAGAAAGGAGTTCCAACCCAGATTTCTGCTCAAGAGCAGGAAGAGAGTCATTTCTGTGTTGGGAAGTGCTGATTTCACTCTCTGAAGCCTTTGTGTTTGATATTAAAAGGATTGGAGACTGCATGGATTTAACAGTCCTTTCTCCCTCACGTTCTGCTCTAACCTGCTTTTGGTCACTTTCATTCGTCTGTCCATGGCTGGCTGCCTGGATTAATTTCTTCATTGAATACATTTCCTTGTGTTAACAACATATGTGACAAATAAGTAATGTGACTCATCAAAAGGCATGGGAATGCAATGTTCCAGCTACTGAGGGACATTTAGAATTCAACAACTTGCCACCTTTGTATCACTCCTAAAACACTGTAAAATGTAAACAGACAGATCTAAAAGGAGATGCAGGAGTACAAACTTGCCTAGAACTGTGCTTGTTTTTATTCTCAGCTTAAATAAATAAACTGTAATGAAATCTACTGATACAGTTTTGGCAATTTTGATTTACATTTTCTCTGAGGCCTGGTAAACATTTCCTCAAGATCTTATCTGGGGCTAAAAATATTTCTGTGTTTCAACACATACCTTTGAAAAGTGTCAAACGCTCTAGCCACAGTTTGTGCAAATATAGTTGCTTTTTCTCTCTTTTATTATGAAAATCTTCTGAAAAGAGTATTCAGAGGTGACATTAATTGCTTGTGAAGGGTGCTGAAGTATACTTTTTATGTAAATCACCTGTGCAGCCTAAATAGTATGTCCCTCTTCCAACTACAGACAGCAAAAACCCTAGTTTTGAGAGGTAGAGGAGGATGCCAAGTGAGCTATGCTGATGCTGATCCTGCGAGTATGACTATTCCTTGCCTTACACCCCATAGTTCCTGGTTATGTGCAACAAGTATCTTGCAAAAATTCAGTATGTATTCTGCAAGCTTTAAAGGTACCCAGCCTGAATTGCTTGCTGAGACGCAGCAGCGTACGAACTTGGCCAGAGTTCTTCTCCGAGGAGCAAATGGGGGCTAGTGTACTCAGACCCTACGCAGAGTACTGCTTTAACCTCACAAGGCAGTAAGAAATGGGGAGAGGCTTCTCCTGCCTTATCCCCATTTTGTGTATCTACATAGACTTCATCATGGTCTGACCCTAACCTTTTTTCCTTACTACAAAATTTACTATGAAGCTCACAGGTATATAAATTACCCTGGAAAAACAGAAGAAATTCTTAATTTGGTTTCTATGCCAAACCCTCCCAGCAAGAAAAATAACCAGTCTACTGAGGCTCTCACACTTTTGTTTTTGGGACCAGCTCATACCCATGTCCCCTAGAGAACCTGATTCCTGAAATAGAGTTTCTTCTTTGACATGGGCTGCAGAAATGGCTTTGGGGTGTGCCGAGCTCAGCTGTGGTAGCCTGTGACAGATTTTCTGACTGTAGCTGGGCAAGCTGAAGACAGTCTGTCATTTCATCATTTTTGGACAGAGATCCCCCCTTTAACACTTAAGTATTATCCACATACTGGTATTCTGGCAAGCCTGTCTTCATGCTAATCTGTTAGGATGGTCCTGTTCCCACTCATAATGTGGCACAGTATGTCAGCTTCAACCAGGCAAGGATGCCAACCTCAGTTGGATTGTCAATAGCCTGCAGAAGAGCCTCCTGCTGGTAGCAGAAGTGCCAAATTAGGCCACATGCTCTCTCATTGGGATGCACTGTGCCCAAAGCTGCTTTGGTATCAATTATGGAGGGAGTAACACCCTTTTTCAGAAAAGAATGTGTTAACCCTTCCGTTTCGTGTCTCCTGTGTTCAATTTCCATATATTATTTCTGGGGTTTGCCTGCATAAAAGGAAGATACTCTTCTTCCTTGACAGCTAAGAGAAATGTCAGATATGACTGTACAGATTATGAGCCCCATTTATCAGTAAGACAACAGCAGTGGGTGCTGCACAGACACTGATTCCAAAGACAATCTTTGCCCCCAGTGGGATTATTGTCTAACTGTTCAGTGTTTCTTTGCAGACAGCCAGGCATCCCATGCTCCTGTGGATCTTGGCTACCCGCAGAGTGCTGTTGAGTAGGTAAGAGACATGTATTCTGCTGCGCGTATCCCTCTGACCAGGGCTTGCAGGAATTGACAGGATTCACAAATGCAGTGTTATTCAGGACAGAAGCACTTCTGGAACTGCCTTTTTCTAATCAGGATGATCTCTACAACTTCTGGTAGGCAGCTGCGTAAGTAAGAATCTCATACCTATCAAACTAAACACGGTTTGCCAGCCTCAACATAATAGCTCACCAACGATCTTGCATTGGTGCTGAATTGTAACTTGGTTTTCTATAGACTTATGGTTGCATCTGCCTTTCCAGCTATGATGCTGTTTGCCCTTTGTGTAAGCACCATCCTTTCTTTTAAATAATATGAATGGGGAACAATATACTGTCAGCTAAAATGGTTGCCTTTCCACACTTGCTCACCACAGGAACTCTTTAATCAGCAATGTCAGCCAGGGACAGAAATCTCACAGTTGAGAGATAACAGTTATTTGCTGGCAACTTCTAGTACGATAAGCCCAACAACTGGGTGATTACACAGTTTCTGAAATAACACAGGAAAATGCCGCACCACATTTCCGAAAGTACATGTTGCAGCATCTGGAAGCTGCATAAGAATTTTGTCAAGATTTTTTTTTTCTCCTCCTGTTTATTTTTTTTGGTGCTCTGAAATCTGAATGTAATTTTGACATTCTTGAGCTGTCCACTAGCGCTTCTGCAATGAAAAGCTCCATAAAGAATACAAAGTCAATACTATAGACAAAGTGCAACTGATTAATGGGAGAGCGTTTCTGCCATAACTAGACTGCTTAAGGTCACAGTTAAACAATTTTTCATAGCTGCTTCATCCACTGAATTGCACTCGCATGGTTGCACTGCTAGTTGAAAGGGAAATTAGCAAGTACATGCTGGTTGAGTAAATTATTAAAATACATAAGCTGGAGCAAAGCTATTTCTGTGGAAATCCTGCTAATGAAGAGAGACAATGCCTTTGTAGCAGTGACATCAGTTTAAAGTAAACAGGTGAAAAAAATAACATTTCTAAACACTGACAGTGTGTTTCTAAGGTGTAGGGGAGAGATCTGTGAAGCAATAAGGTTAGTCTGAGTCCCGCTGAGTACAGTTCCTACAATGATGTCTGGATGGTGCACCTTTGTAGCTAGGTCAAGGTAATTTGGCTGGTTTAAATGTAGACCTGTGTTTTCAGCTACTCTTGGAGTTCAGACCAAGCTAGTGTATGTTTTCAGGCTCCTTTCAGTGTGAGACAACAGTTGTGGGACACATAATGAGAAGGAGCATCTGACATGCTGGTCCATGTTCTCAGGTATTGGGTCATATTGTCATGGGTTGTCATGCTAGGGAGCTGCTGGGCCGTACACTTGTGTGCAGGACACTATCTGCCTTTTTTCCAATGCAACTATACATGCTGGATACAGTAGTCTGGAGAATTAAAGAACCTGAAGGGTTCCAGAGCAAGGAGAGAATCCATAGTACTTCTTAGTCAACCACTAAAGACAGGTAAAACAGTGGGTGAGAGGAGTGCTGGATAGGATTCAGAAGTAGATCCTGTATTTCATGTGTGACACCTGATGTCAGCTCTGCAGAGGTCTGAGATATTCTTGAGTTTTCTATCCTAGTCGCTCTGTTTTGTGATATTTGTGCCACCTTGAATGGGTGGGTCATTTTGAGCTGAAATCTTGCATGGAAAGCTTTTAAATTATTATGGATAAAAAAGCTTAGAGCCTTTCTGGCTTTGTATCCAAATCTGAGGTTGTTTTCAAACAGGGATAATAAAGTTCAAATGTCCTTTTGTTCTTAACCTGCCATGATGTGAATAGGGTCAGGATTCGTGGTTATTTTGCTAGCCCTCTGTGTCAGGGGCAATGAGTGCAAGCTGAGATTTTTAGCATTGGGTTGCATTTAAGTGAGGAGAAAGCTCTCTAAATTATACTACTTTCTCCCTTCTCTCCTGTCAGATATTTGTTTTCCTTTTGCAATAGCAACAGCAGGTGTTGCTTTTATGCTTACACCAGGAGTGAGACAGAGGCAGATCTACTAGCCTGCTGAATTTCATGGATTGGTTTGCACAGGTGGGAAGAGAAATAGGCAACATTAATGGAACTTAGATGCTCTCATCTCCATCTTACTTCCTCCCTGAAATTGAAGGTAGTCATCCCCTTTCCTTCCGCTTAGGACTTATTGACTTTTCCTTCTCCATTGCCTTGATTTCCCTATCCTTTACTTCTGTCAAACTAGATGCTGTGCGACAAACTCAGGATGGACCGTGTGTTAGTTCTGATGTTTATAGCACAATTGGCCATGCTAATGCTTCCTGTATAAGCTGAAATTGGGCACTTCTCCAAGACGGCATGTAATGCAGATATAACCTGGAAACTTTTTCAATAGCCCCAGCTAGAATCCGACTTTCTCTTACTCTCTGAAGGTTGATCTTTGGGGATCTTCATATGCAGTCTTCAGGCTTTAGCTTAAAAGGAAAATATATCTGGAGATTGCCTGTGGAGATTAAAAAGGTTGTTTCTGGCTTCAGACAACCACTATTCTTTGTAAGTCTTTTTGAAACAGTAAATCTGCATTTATTCATACTGAGTGAAATAGACAGCTGACACTTTCTGATTCCAAGACAAACAGATCCTGTTGATTTTGCTGGCTGAGAAGAAGTTAATACTCCAGAAGTGGAAATCCACATGGCACCCAACAATGAGACTTGTACCAGCCAAGCAACAAGATTTCAAGTGTACTGTGTGTTTGGCTGGCAGGTTCTGAGCTCATTTAACTGATTGACATCAGGTTAGCGCTCATGTAAATGGATGTATTTCAGACTGGTTATCTGGGATCAAAATTTGTCTTATTGACATCTGGTTAGGCAAGTATTTTTCCTCCTTTCCGTATACAGCTACTTGTTGTCTTACATTATTCTATATGCTAGATGTTAATCTTCTCAACAGTGATTTTCAGAGGTTTTCCTTCAGAAAACACTTGCCCATAGCAATACATTTTGAAGCACTATATGAGGTTAGAAAATAAGAAATTCAGTAAGAAAAATATGTTTAGCACATATCTTGCAGTTTCCAATAATGATTTTCCTTTAAAAAAACCCTACAGTAACAGAAACCCTCCTCTATAAAGCCACTTGTTCTTTAATAAATAAGACTCAGAATGTGACTGAAATCTACATATTTTCTCAGTTTCTCGTGCTCCCTCTCCATCTGTTTGCCTCTTGCCTCCTAAAGGACAATATCTTTGCCTTATTTGAACATTGTTCAAACTTCTGTAACTTGGTTGGGAATTGTTAGGTGCTATGCAATACCAATTAAAAATTATTATCTTGCAGTGTATGGTTTGATTAATGTTTATGATTCTCAGAGGGAAAGACTAAATTCTTACAGAAGATCTTTCAAGTTAATTCTAACCAATTCCACAGAAAATGGAACAGTTGTCAGCTCAAGTAGGAGTGTTATGTGGAAGAATGGGGAGTTTGGAAATGAGGTGGAAAGTAGTCTGGGAATATTCTTCTGTTTCTATGCTAATCAACACACTTCCTCCTCTGCATTAGGATGGTATAATTAGGACCTTTTCTGAGGGCCACTCATGAGGAGAACTGGTCTGTCACTCATGGAAGCATCAGGCTGACATGGTTTGTATTGGGAGAGCAGTGCTTCTTTACCAAAGAAATCACTCAGTAGTCACAAGAAGAGTTAGATTTTGCTCGGCGTGTTGTTTGGCGTCTTTAGTGGGCAGCCTTCAGAGCAGCATGACATGGCAGAAAGGGTTGTGTCATTGAAAAGTGTGCAATTTTTCTTAGGTGGTATGCAATTCCTCAAGTGCAAGACAAGTTTTGTCTCCAGGTGGCACCACTGTTCTTGGGACTATGCATTAAATATATGTAAATAATGCATAGGTCTTCCATGAAACAGGTAATTTGAACTGCCTGCAAGTCGTGGTGACAGTATTGCTGCTGCCATGAAAACTGAACAGCTCTGCTATTTCCTTGAAAATGATGAAGCCATGCGATGAACTAGAAAGCAAGCTACTGGTTAACTGTCTTACCTGTCTCTGTCGTTTGCTGCTGAATCGCTAGCAGTCTGCAGGTTTGCCCAAAGAGGTGTGAGCTAAGCAGAGTGGTGAACTTGTTCTGCTACAAGACTTGTGATGTGCTGTGGAGCAGTCAGCAGACAAATAACCCTGCTCATATCAATAACTTGTGTAACAAGCAGGAGTACATCAGGAGTGGCACACTGTGTTCTTATTTGCCAAGGAATCTGAAACTGATATGCATTCAGTCACAGAAAAGTATATTGTAAGTAGTGGTCTAACCCAGCTGGGAATGTTGGCAATTGTCTACAGGAGTGACCATCTTAGGCTGTGGCACATGTTCCTGCTTCTTCCCACCCATGTTCCCTGTTCCTCCAGTGTGGCAAAGTATGTCTCTGCTTCCAAGCCTCCAGTGGAAAAGCAACTATCCCTGCCTGTTGGCATTGCCTTCCCCCAAATGTGCTGGAAGAGCAGCACGCTTGCATGCGTGCTCTCCATCCAGCTTCAAACTAAACCAGCTGTTTTTGCTTACCTGACAAGAGTGGTGTGAGCATCATGGCATGCACATTCTGAGCAGATCGGGGACCAGGGAACCACGCTGTCCCTGGGGCAGAGCTGTCAGTGCCTCTCCAACAAGGGCATGGGCTGACAGCTGCTGGGGGCAATAAATGCTTCCACCTTGCAAAGAATAGTGGTAAGTTTGCTGGACTATGTGGGAATACTGCTATGATCTGCAGCAGGCTTCTCTTTTGGCCATTGGGCTGCTTCGCTATATAGTGCAGATGGGAAGGGTGTTAAGGTTGCTGCTGAATGGTCAATTAGGCATCAGTTGCCCCAGATGAGCAGTGTGAGTCCCTGGGCAAGGACGGAGAAGGAAACGGAGAAGCACTCTCACCTCTTCTTCTTTACCCTCCATCTCACCTCCTTGCAGCTTTGTCTTCTACTACGCATCATGTTTACTGATGGATCCACTGTCTCTGCCCATCTTAAACTGTTAGATAGGAGTGTGTAGGGAGCCCTGACCATAGGCAGGGAGTGGTGACCTCCTGAGGCAGGCTCTGCCCATCTTGCTGCCTCCTTGTACTAAGTAAGATAGGTTCCTCTGTATTTGAGGACTTCACTGCACAGGATTTGCCCTGCAGCCCAGCCTGTGGCTGGAAGAGCTGCTTTTTCAACATGACAGCCTTGTTCTGTTGCCACGGCTTCCGTGTCAACATGTGTCAGATAGGACAGGTCACTATCTTCTTTCAATAGCATTTTGTGGGTCTTCTGCCTCTTTTTCTTGTGGAGAAAAAAAAAAAAAAATAGATCCCTAAATCCATTTAACATCATCTGCCTGCAAGAAAACATCTTGCTTTAACCCTGTGCTGGCTTTTTATCAATGTGCAGTCTCAGTATTGAGTGGTTCCTCTTGATGGAAGTGGCAGCTATGTCCCTCCTTGTGGGTCTGTAGCTGCCCTGGTCTATGCCTTTTTATGAAATGCTTTCAGAATTCCACTTCCCTGGCACTTGTGGCTCAATTTGTGCAGGGTGGAATTACACCAAGGCCTGTGAGTGAGAGATGCAACAGCAGAAGGAAAAGCCTGGGAGTAGTGGGAGCAGGTGTCTGGCACCTCGTAGAGCTGGAGCTAGTTCCCTGACATTTAGAAGGGATAATGGCTGCGCTGTTCCATGCCAAGAACTGGGAGCATGGGATTTATCCAGCCTATGCCCACCTACTTTCTGTATGTGGACATTTGTTCTCCCACCCACCTAATTAGGAAAATAGAGTGTAGAAAATGAAGGGGCGGATTTGTTATTATGTTGTGACTGTTTGAAAGCAAAGTTTGCTTTGCAGCCTCATATTACAGTCCATGGAGGGACACTATTGTCTCCAAACCTGGCATTACTGTTGGCTTTCCTCAGGAAGTCTAATGGGAGGCAAAGCTATGCCACAGACTGACTGCGGCAGGAGAAAGGATCTGAATCACTGGAATGAGCCTCCATCTTGGGACTGAATGCTTGGGAGAGAACTGCCATCGGAGGTAGGCAGAAATAACCTCCGGGTAAACAGGGAAAATCGACACTTTGACTCTTCCAAATATTTCAATAAATGAAAATAATTCTCAAAGCCAGGGAGTTCTTAATAAACCCTGCTCCAGTCCAGTTAACACTTAAAATTCAACTTCATTGAGAAAGTAACTTTATATTCCTTTAGCCATTTCTCTTTATCCAGTAACTCCTTTGTTTGCTTCTTCTGTTTTGGCCCCAGATAATTTGCTGTATAATGGTAGGACATTCAGCATGGTTAGAGTGTGTCCAGGGAAAACCATTTCCATAATTTACCTAGCTAGCCATTATCCTGTTTAATTCACCCTTAGGTAACTTGTTATGCAAGTTAATAGTGAAGCAAATAGTAAAGTCAATTGTAAAGCACATAGTAAATAGTGGGTTTGTTTCACCTAAGAATTCTTCATCAATCAGGATCACAGAAAGAGGGAGCTGGAAGGGATGCTGAGGAGGCCATCTCACCCTAGGGCAGGATTTGCTGCAGCTACCTCATTACTGGCAGACATCCATCTAATTTACTGCATAACTTCAGTAGAACACGATGAGAGTGGGGTAGATGGTGAAAATCTCTAGTATGTGACAGAATCCAGATCAATTACTTCTCAGCCTGAGGATTTGCCCCCTTCCTTCAATGTCACCTCACACAGAAATGTGCCTTGGCTAATAGGCAATGGGGTATTTAGAGGTGGGATGCCTTTGGATCCTTCTCAAGGGATTGTGTATGTTTGTGGGTACAGAGAGACCACAACTTCCTAATCCAATGTACAAAACACTCAGTAGGGAGCTAGGTTTTAATCCTTGCGCCCATTATTAACTAGATTTTCAGAGATGATTTCCCAAATCTGAGGTAAGTTCACCAACCATTGCTGAGGGACTGTTACACTGGAGATAGCACCTTCTACCACCCCTGTGAATTTAACCCTTAATTTCTTTTGCTTTTCTTGCAAGTCCTTGAAAACAAAATACCCCATTTTGGCTCGGATAGGGTACTTGTTCAACACAAAGAAAGGATGATGGGTTTAAAAACAAAGGCTTTGGTTCCATCTAAATGAAATAAAATATTTATGCTTTTTTTTATGGTTCAGTAGCTGAGCTGAAAAATTGCTATTTGCAAGCCCTTGAAAACCACGGACTGTCCCACTAAATTTGTGTCAAGTGGCTGCTCTGATTCCTCTTCCTACTGGTGGTCTTAGAGCTGATCTTGTCACAGCAAAAGTGTCTCCTCTCTTCTCTTTGCAGCCCTGCAGAGCTCTTCTGGCCTAGTCATCAGCAAGGCAGAGAAGAGGTAACTTCTGTCATCTCTGCTGATAATCTAGAGGGCTTGTGACAAAGCATACATCATAGTCTCTCATCTTAGTCAGCTTTAGAGTATTATTATGAACCTGTTGAACCTGTGGGTTTTGGTGGTTTTTTTTGTGGGGGGTTTTTTTTTTGTTTGTTTGGGTTTTTTGTTTTTTTGTTTTTTCCCCTGCTGAAAGCACAGTTATGTTGAGCACTGGTAGTTTGGCTGACAGCATCTCTTCCTCAGGAGCTGCCTTCCAAACCTGAGCACGTGGAGTAGAAATCATCAGGGTGTAGGTGAAAGAATTGTTCCTGAAGAATGTAGTAGCATAAAATCGTATCAACTCCTGTAACACCTAGGACAGAAAGCCACAAGCATTTACACCTTGTAATATCACAAACCAGACTGAGGTACCTAGATTGTCTCTGCAGTATGCAGGGAGAAAGAGGCATCTCAGAGAGTGATTCACAAAAGCCAGCAAGCTGAAGATAGATGTATGTTTAAGGTTTTGCCCCTTTCTAAAACTGAGATACCACATTCAGTGCTGTCAAATGAGACATATCTGCCCACTTAGGTTTCACAAACAGCTGCTCTTTCCTGAAAGCTGGGACATAAGCTTTTCTTTTTCAGAATACTGTACTTCCAAAACACTCCTCACTTAGCCTGATCATGTTCCCCACCAATAACTGGACTTCCTGAGGAGATTTGAAACCATATCTCAAATACAGTGTGAGTTGTAACAGTGGAGGTGAGTGTAACTGAGAGGTTTCAGTTCCCTCTGTGGGAGCTGCCAGAGAAAGCACTTGGGAGCAGGGGGTTTACCTGGTGAATAAATGGGAGACCTGAATTCAGCTCTTTTCAAGGCTGTCAGTTATATTTTTTCCAACAACTGCTTAATAGGAAGTCTTCATGTAAAGTCTTTGGTGAAAGAACTAGAGCCCATTATCTGCTGTCTCTCAAGGGACTTCCCTGTCCCTTTGATCACATTCCTCATCTCTCACAGCAAGCCTACAGTTTCAGCAAAAGTCTTTTCCTGGAATTAGACTGATGGCTAAGTCTGTTCCACCAGAGAGCTAAGAGCCTGACGTCCCTCAAACAAGGAAGGGACCTGAATCCAGAGCCTTCACAACCTGTGTCAGTGTTTTGAACACTGAGGAAACACTTTGGTTTTGTCCTGTATAAAAGGCAGGCAACTTACAGCTGCCTTTTCTGTGGAGCTGGTCCTGCAGTAATGCACAGGAATGTTATGAGATGCTAGTGAGGGTGCTGAAAAATGAAGTATCAAGAACCCGGGGACAGTAACACAGAGGGACTTTGGGTGTTCAATCGGTGTATTAAGTCTGTTTGGAGGTGTAGGCCTGGGGGATTTTCTTTCAGAGTCCACAGGGAATGCATAGCTCCTGCTGGCTCCCAGCTAGGAAAGCAAAGCTTTGAATTTATGCTGAAGAGAGCTTTCTTGGAGATACGAGCAACAAGGACCTCAGCATGGGTACCATGTGCCTTGCCAAATAGTTTGAGCTAAAGGATGGCCCAGTAAAAGGCCTTTTGTAATATTGATCCTCCGCCCTTTTCTGGTATTAAATCCTGCATGAAATCTGTTGGCAGTGGTTTCCCACTTAGCAATAATCAGACCATATTGGGACAAAATATTCAAAATATGTAGCAATGTGGGACTTGGGAAAGTATCAGCATAAAATTATGCCTTCCAGAATAGCAAACCAATGGATGTGCTGGAGCTGAATAGCATGATTTTTAATGAATGAGGCGCTGGCTATGCTTCTTGTTTGGCATTAGCCTACCAAAGAGTATAACTTGTCTTAACATCTTTTTGAAGTGACTCAGTGAAATTCCTAGCTTTTGGATTAAGAGAGTCATTAATAAATTAGACTATAAAAGTCTGAGTGAAAGTAACCAACTCCTACTGAAAATGTGCTGAATAAAGCAGATGTGATGCTCAGATAATTGGCAAACAGACCACCTGTTGATTTTTCCTGTCAGTGTTGTTGCTACCTGGGGTATGATTCTAGTCAAGGAGAAAATAAGGTTCTTTAATTAAAACAATTTGTGCAACATCATTTCACTTAAAATTGTCCATAGCTTTTTAAAGAAGATTGAAAACAGTCTAATCAGGGCTTGATTTGGGTTCTACAGCAGGAGGAGAGAAACAGACAATCAAAGGGAGTTTCACAGTGCATATGTGAGGGGGCTAAAATATAGGTGTTAACCTTGGCTGTGGAAGTTAATGAGCAGTCTAATACTCCATAGTGGTTCTATTTCTCCAGCTGTAATTGCATGAGTGCTCAGAGCTGTTTCTTTCTGCCAAGCCTAGGGTGTGCATTTGTTTCCCTTAAGTCTTCTTGAAATAACAGCCGTAATGAACAACACCCAATACCAGCTGATCAGGTCCTTGCTTGCATGTGCTCAGATGTTTTCTCCAGCCGTAGCCTAGATAACAATACAAATCAGGAGCTCCTATCTAAAGGATTGTTTGGCCTTAATGTAAATCTAACACTCTTCCCTAAATTCATGGTAGAATGTAGTTTTGAACATGTTTGCAGATAGCTTTCTGGAAAGAACAGTAATGCTATTTGTGCATATAGCTTTCTTAACCCCAACATGTTTTACAACCAGTACACACAAAACAGCTGCTTCAGCTACTGCTCCAATATAGCTACCCTGTAGTGAAATGAAGTGGTTACCTGACCATGCTAGCAGTTGGATTTTAGGAAGGAAGTGAAAAATGCAACCAAGTACATCAGTTAAAAATGTAGGCCATAATAAGATAAGAAATCAGGATGCGGTGATCAGCACTTCTGTCCTGCAGTGTGGAACACTGCCAGCTTGAATTCAATGGTACCTCAATCGATGAAAGCATGACAATCCTGAACATCAAATCCACAGGAACCATGAATATATTTGTTATGATGTTCTCAATCAGTAGGGGAAGCAGGTGGGTATGTGAAAACAGAATTACTCATAGCATCTAAAGTGAGTATACTTCAAACACCACTTAGCATCTAGTCTAGACAAAGACAGGCATGTTTTAAATGGTCTTATCTGCTTGTGGTTAACCACAGTTGTTAGTTGTGGGTTTTCCTAGTGAGCATCCATTTGCAGCTTTGCTGGGTCTGGAAGGTGCCTTTGTAAGGGGAGTGCAACTTGAGGAAGGAAAACTTGTCAGGGAAGATAATGATCAATACTCATCGATATGTCTAAATATTACCCAGTCTTTGCATCAGAAGGGGAGAGTATTCTTTGCTCTCCCATTCTTGTGGAATGGATTTGAGCAGGTAAATGACATGATGGGAGGAGGAAGTGTGTGAAATGGACAGACAAGAGGAAAAGGAAAGCAGTGAAGTAGAAGACTACGGAGGAGTGGAGAGAGACACCCAGGCAAAAGAAAGTCAGGAAGCTGGCAAGCTGCAGGCACCTGAACTCCCTTGCACAGAGAAAAGAGAAACAAATCAAATCCTCCCTTCTGCTGCCCCTTGTAATTTTCCAGAAATCTTCTATAATTTTCCCTGGAGTCCCATGCTGACAGCTGGCAGACGCTGAATGAGAGAGGGTCCCCAGAATGAGTGATGGCAAGGTCACAGCTGGAATGCCTATGAAGATACTGATGCAGTGAATCGTCGCAAGCAACTTTTGCTGCCACGTAGTGGCAGAGAGAAAAGCTGTCATATGACAGATCCTCCTTCGTAGTCCTTGTCCAAAGATGATGTCTTTGTGTTTTTATTAGTGTTGCTCTCTGGTAACAAGTGTGCTAATTGTAGGAGGTTAAAGTCGTGGAAGAAGGGGAAGACCTTAAGCAATACGGTTCCTGCAGACTTATTTTAGCTTAGAAGTCACTCCTTATAAACCACATAGCACCCTCCTATGCCATAGGTTTATCAACAAGTGTTGCTAAGAAGGTGCTTAAAAGCTTCTGTTTCAGAGACTGTGCATTAATAGTACCTCTCACTGCTGTGGTTGCTATAGTAAACCCTTGTTCTTAATTGAATACTACAGTAAATAGTACTTTGAAACTGGAGACGAAAATAAAAAGAAATAACTCCATTAGGAGTTCCCTGAGCCACTTGAAATTACTGCTCCTTTTTCATGTTTTGCAAGTATGGAATGCTTTGTGCAGTGGGTTATAGAATAGCAACACCTGCATAATTGTGATGCTTTCTCTGCATAATTTCTTGTCTCTCAAAACTTTGCAGGATATGATGTGGTTCAGAGCACCTCTGTCAACAAGGAAAAGAGCAATTACTGGGATTAAAATTAGCTGTTGTTTTCTTAAAATTACATACATTTTAGACCAAATTTTGGAGGAGAAGAGGATTCAAAAGGTTGAAATGATCCTTGAAATGATCCATGCTGTAACTGCTGCCAGTGGAGTTACATTGGAGATAAATTCTCGAATCTTTTTCCTTGGTGTTACACTGTAATAATCTGTAAGCACTGCAATTAGAGAGCTCACTCATGCTGATGTCAGCCTTAGAGTACCCCAGATAACGCTGTCCAGGAGACAAGTACATAGAGTACCGAGAAACTGTCAGGGTATGTGTGGGGATGGCAACAAGATGGAAGTTGGTGAGCAGCTGAGAACTGCAGCAGTTCCTTGTTACCTGGTGGTGAAGAAGAGGAGGAAGAACCTTGAAGGCCAGATGAACTCTTTGAGTGCTAAGAGAAACATCCTATACGTCATGACAAACAGCTGTGAGGCAGAAGACTTACAGGCCCCTGAAGAGAAACAGAAGGAGCAGTGAGGTTAATAGAAGTAGGAGATTATGCTGTCACAGGGTAGGAGAGCAGTGGAAGAGATTAAAGGATACAGGAAATGCTGGTTTCAGAGTTACTAGCATGAGGCAAACAATAGATTTGTATTTAAAGCAGTGGAGTGTGAGTAAGCTGATTTGGGCCTCTTTTATGCTTTGATCAGACTCTGTGTGTGTCCTTGGTCCTCTGCGTCATCTTCTCACCTGTATATTGGGGCTAGTGCTTTCTTCCTTTGCAGGACTTTTGACAGAGGCAAACGTACTATCATTTGTGAGTTGTTCAGATGATGTGGCAACATGGGTCATAGACATAAGACATCTTTTGTAGACTGCTGCTCACTCAGGGAGCGGAAGACACGTTTATTCCTCACTAGCTAAGATGCTTTTCATGGATCTGCATCCTCATTAGCAGACAACATCTGTTTCTTCTTGTAATTAGCTCACAGTTCAATAGGTATCTCCAGTCTCTTTTACACCTGGACTACGATCAACACGGAAATCATAGAAGCACGTGTCTCTCCCCTCCCCACTTCAAAGCAGTCCAAGTTACACACATTGTTAAACACCTAATAGACAACAACTGTGTGTTAGAGCTCTCCAGCACATGTCTGAAATAACTTTTTTTTCTTTTCCTTCTTCTTTCTTGATAGGCTTCATTTCCAAATGCGCTTAGGCTTCTCTGGCTTCTGTATTAGCCTTAACCCACCACTCATGGATTAGGCCATAAAGAACTGTTTCCAGCCACCTGCATGATGGAAAGGGGAAGTGAAGTGGGGGCTGCTGGAGGGGGGAGCGTGCACCAGCTGACCCTGCTCCTGAGGCATTATAACTGGATTCTTTGGGGTAGAAGGGTGTGAGGTCTCAGGTCATTTCCTGCCAGGTTGGCTTTGAATGGGAGGGGGATATGTAATTGCACTGTCTCCCTGTACCATTAGTGTCAAGACTCATTAGGAGTCCAATCTACTCCGTGGCGGTAGGCATACAAAAGAAGGAACTAGCCAAAGTCTGCAGACTGCAGAGCAGGAGTTGGTGGAGGAAGCAATTGTAAAATTCCCGTCTGGGTAATTAGAGTCAGCAGGGAATCAGACTGGCTACGGCAGGGCTTTCATTTTTCCCCTTGCTGTTTTAACAGGATTGGCAGGTGCTGCTTTATTCCAGGGGTGAGGTGATGTGCCTGTGTCATAATTCACAATGAGAAATGATCATCAATTTGCTGCCATGCTCCTGGGGTGAGCTGAGCCGGCAAACTGTGATTACTATTGTTATTAGTACCTTGTTAGCATGGAGCAGGAAGATTGTTGTGGGCAGTTGGCTCTGGAAGGGGTGGGATCTGTGCACACAAAAGCATGTTCCTGGCAGTTTAGCTACATTTGGAAAGTTTGAGACTGCTGGCTATTTCATACCCATTACACCGGGATCTATTTGTTAGTGGTCAAAAAGATGTCTTGGAAAATTTATCTCATTCTTAGAAACTGGCAGAATATTGGCATGCTTTATCAGAAGGACAATTTAACGGAGTTACAACACAATAAACCAAAATGGACCCTCTTCCTTTGAATGCGCTGCTTACTACTTATCTGTTTGGTTAGTGGGAGGTTAAAAGAGACATAGGCAAGCTATTCTGTCTGCACGCAGTGCAGTTTAAGACCTGGATCGAGATGATGTGAAATCAACAGACAGATTCACATTGACTTCTCTGGATTCTGGCTCAGACGAGTGGACTTGCATGCTCTGATAGTTGACGCCATAGTTAAAAGGTACAGCAGTAAGGGATGTGCTGAGAAGCATGGTTTCTGGGAAGAAAGGTTTTCTTAACACAGCATTTGTTCCATAAAAGTTCCTAGAGAGACAGATTTCTGTAACAAATTTGCTACATTTACCAGTCAAAATAGGATTCTCTCAGCAGCTTTGCTTAGTTGAATTCCACATCTGAGAGTCAAACCTTCTTCTTTCTAGCCCCATCCATCAATAGTTAAATGAAAGATTAAGGAATTAACTTTGCAGACAAGTTTGTTGATGATGCATAAGCTGGCATAAAATGCAGTTTGCTTCTTTTCTCTGCAACTGTGTGGTCCTGGTGCTAAGCTCTTGGATTTTCATTAAAGGATGCAAGACTTATTCCCTACTGCTGGCAAAAGGATCCTGTTGTGGGCAGTGGACTGCTTTCCTGAGTAAACCATACAGGATTGGATCCACAAGAAGGAAATAAATGCAATGGCAAGCCATGATGTTTTCTAGGCACTCTTTGGTGAATTGTTGGACAGGAAACAATATTTCTGTCCAGGGAAATACACCAACATTGCAAAAAATGTTTTGCTCTCCATGAAGCAATGCTGAGGCCTCTCAAGGTATACTTTGTGGAAAATATTAAAGAGAAATGAAAGTGTTATTCTGAAGAGCTAGTGTTTGGACCCTTGTTGGAGGCATGGGTGACCCTGTTGTGTCCTTGGTTTCCCCTGTTCTGGGACAGTATTCTGCTGGCCAGGCTGTTCTGAGGTGCTGCTTTCGGATCCAGCCAGATTTTCTGGAGGCTTAATGAAGCCAGTATGTACCCATGAAATTTTTCAGCTGCAGTAATTCAGTATTTTCTCACCAAAAGAGCAATTGGGGGGGGGGGGGCGTTCCCTGCCAGCTCTACCCTTCAGACTGCAGCTCTGTTTTAAGAAACTATTTGGAATGCAAACAATAAGAGATACATGTTTCCCTCAATGCCTTTCCTTTGAGTCTCTCTGCATCTCTTCAGCATGTTGGGGCACTGGCAGAATAAGAAATTTGATGCATAAAAACCAGCCCTTCCCCTCATCTCCAGGTTCCTGGCTGGACTGAATCAAGCTCAGATCTGTAAACTGCTTAGACCTTCCAAGCACTGTAGATTAAATGATGGCAACAGCAGCTTTGCTAGCTCCTGATTTTTATAGCTAAGTGTCTCTCAAGTCAGAAGCTGACAGTCCATACAGATATATGTGTTACTGCAGATTATTTCTTAGGCCCATTTGTGCTATTGGCCATGCATGGTAACTTGGAGTTTGACTGAGCCTGTCCTACCAAGGAAAAAAAATGCATGCTTGCTTCTCCCTTATATCCCCTCTCACTTAATTGACGACTACTTCTGTCAAAACAAGGCTGACCCTCTCCCTTCCTACCCCTCACCCATCCTTGGCGGGTCCTCTGTCTAGATGGCTTTAAATCTGATTTGGGATTTGAGTGTTATTTGGATTAACTCATTAGTGGGGCTTCGTTCTGGCAAGCCTGCTAATCTGTGGCAGTGGTGCATAGCACTGTGACAATATTACACTGAAAATGAGAAATCTAATGAGATTAGCATTTTATACATTCAGACAGGACCTGGGTGTTTGAATAGTCTGCAGACACTTGGTATGAATCACAGTAGGCCGGGGAGGAGACAAAGTGACTGGACTGTAACACAACACCCAAACACATAGAAAGGATATTGCAATGGTGCACAGAAGAGTCAGTAGCTTGGCTGTGGGGAATAGAAACGTCTCTGTCCCCACCAGCTGACTTTGTCTCAAAAGCATTCACACATATGCCTAACGGATTAATTTCTTTTCCTAGGGATGGAGAAGGGCTGATCTGTGTCCAAGGCAAGTTAGTCCTGCCCTTACTAGTGGTGATGGGGGAAGGTTTTAGTGGTTGCTTTCATGGGAAAGAAGGCTGCTGACTCCCAGGTTGGTTTTACATCACACAGGGATACAGTGCAAGATATGCGTGTTAACGTGTGTGACTACCAGAATGCTTCATTCTAAAATGACACCCACAAGATTAGTTGCCTGGACAAATTCCAGCCGCACTTTTCCCTCTCAAAGGCGTTGTTTTTACTTCAGGTTTAAACAGAGAAGAGGGTGAGCCAATATCTGCAGCATCCTTTGGTTGCAGGGAGAGGGAGAGCTCTGCCTGGTTTCTTAGGGTACACCTGGTAAAACAAGGCAGTCCCTAGTGCTGGGTGCATGGCCCTCTCCTGCTCTACCACCCAACTAAAGCTTTTGTAGGCTTTTGTAGTTGACAAGGAGACAACTTTGGGAGAAGCTGAGAAGTGATGCACGGGGGCTAGGAGTCACTACTAAGTGCTGTCCTAGCCTGCCACCCAGTGCTGGTTTCTGGCACTCAGAGCTGCTAGTGTGCTCCACCGCTGCAGCTGGTACCTGGCATCCCATGGACTGGTTCTTCCTGGACCCTGTTGGAATACTCCCTCCTGAGTTACTAAAACAGATATTCAGGTCCTGTTAGAAATAAGCCATGTCTTAAAACCGGCTGCCCTTGGAGACAGATTTCTTCTTGGGTACTGTGGGATGAACAAGTAGGCAATGGCTCTTGGGTGTTGTGCAGTTGGCAGGTGATGGGCTAGTCTACCTTTTGGTTTTAGTGAGCCTTAAGAAGGGAAGGCTATTATTTCTGGTCTTGTTTATCCAGGACAGTTTAGGAACCATCAGAGCTGCACAATCTCCCAACATGGTGATGGATCCAAACCAAACACATCCACAAAATGATGCTGAAGTTGGCCATAGCTTCCAAACTGGGATCAGCATGTCATCTTTATAAAAAAACAACTAACAGAGCTAGGGAGAGGTGGTAATTCCTAAAGATACCACAAAACACCTTGAACTCCAGAGAAGAAGTGGAGGAAGGAATATTTTCTTAGGAAAGCAAGAATGATTAACAGTGCTGTGGGGCCGAGCTGTTCCAGTGAGAAGATGGAAGATGGTGGTACAGATGACAGTTTTCATTTACACGGCTCATCATGTGCACAAAACCATCCTCCTATTACAAGGTTAAAAGTGCTGCTGGAGGAAAAGATGTTATTTTGTAAATTCTTTTCACATAAAATCTAAGGTAGATAATTTAGGGGATTGTTTTGATTTTTTTAAAAGTGGTGGGTTTTTTTTTTGTTTAGTTGTGTTTTTTTTAAAATATGTCTGTCACTTCAGCACTGAATAAAAAGTAGTAATTGAGTAGTGTCACTGACAAAACAGAAGTTGTATGTACAACCAATAGCTTTAATTGGGTAAACGAGGTAAAAATCTGACACAGTCTTAGAAGCTGCTGTTTGTCTGACTTAATAAGCAATAGTCAGTTGTTTGTCATGGCATGGACTAAAGCTGCTACACCAGTGCTTTATTGGCTAAAGAATTTAATAGAGCAGCAGCCTTTGTGACTGTGGCCTGGCATTCAGCCTTGACAATGCTGCCTGGATTCATCTGAGTGACCAGATATATTGAGCTTTCACTCTGCAGTGTGGGGGGTGGCAGAGGGGATGAGTAGCCATTTTTCTTTAAGTAGTGAGACAGTTTTTGCTGCCAGCTGAAAAGGAAGGGGCAGAGAAGAAAGAATGTGTTGAGGTGGCCTTGTTTTAAAGTGTGTGAGGTGCAGAGAGTAGGCATAATATAGGAAAAGTTCAGTATAGGAGAAGATGAAAAACAAAGGTGTATTTACTCTGAAGGGTGCTTAAATACCTTTAATATGTATTGTAAATCTTTAAATGCTCTGTTATTCAAGCATTGTATTAAGTGGAAGGAAAAAAAGCCCCACTGCTACTGATTTGCATTTTGTTATTAATTCAGAGTAAAAAAGAGGAAAAATTGTCAGCAAGGTGCCTTTGCGAGCCTTTATATAATAGTAACAATTTATGCATGGGAAGCAAATACGTAAAAAAATGAGTAAAATGAATAGAAATGTAATTCATAGCAGCACTAGCACTTCATCTTCATGTATTGATATGGGCAAAGCCTGAATTCCAACACTCTGCAGTGAATTATGGGACATGGTAGAGCTTGCAGGACTGCAGAAATAAAACATGATCGGTTATAATGTCCCATTAGGAAAAGGTGATGTAATGAATTCTTTCATCACCTAGCAATGACACATAGAATTCTTTAGGTTATTTACCCCCTGCATAAAATTCATAAGCTCTCCCATAATATGAAAATATCTCCTTAGATATATTTGTGGGGGAATCTCATTAGAGGGTGTTGCTGAATGTATTTTTTTGTCAGAATTGTAAAAGCAATGAGCTTCCTCAACAGGGAAGCTAGACTAGGAGCCAGAATACCTGGGTTATGTTCCTGATTCTGCTGCTGTATGATGCTAGGTGAGCACCCTTGGCTGCTGAGACTCTTTCCTGTGACTCTTCCAACTCCGTCTGTCACAGGTCAGCTGGCGCAGTAAGGACTCACTTATTTAAGCTGCCTAAGCCAACCCAGATCATTCTGGGTGAAATGTGTTGGAGCCATTTAGCCTGTCTGAAAGGAAGGTAATCTTCAGTGAGAGAGGTGATACATGGCTGTGGAGAGGCCTGAGTAGTACTAGCTATGGTTAGGAGAGGACAGATGTTCAGAGCTGTAAGATATCGGCTCCTTGAGACAGGGTGTTATATCCCTGAACTCACCTAGGATTTCAGCTCCAGGGAAGCTGTCACTAATACGATTGTTTTCTTTTGGCTCAGTGCATAGGTTGAGACTGGCCTGCATGGGCCAAGTTTGGAGCTACTACGCATGAAAAAATTACTCTTTAGTGGCTTGGCTGACTCTCATAGTTTTCTGGACTAAGGAAGCAAGAACGCACAAGATGCTGTTGAGTAGAGAGAACTGCTTTTAAAGGAAAGCTATTTTAATTTGAACTTTTTTTAAACCCTGAAAGGATTTTTCTTAAGAAGCTCACCTGGAAACACAGTTGGATTGCTGGTTTATAAAAACACACACAAATCACCCCAGAATAGGCCTTGCAATTTCTCATACTATGTAGCATATCTGTCTCTACTAACAGGTATCTGCTAGCACATCTCTACAGGTCTGTAAATATTCAAGATTTAGCTTTAATGAAAAACACTGTCTCTATATAAAGAAAAGGTAACAGTTTATATGCAAATGTTACAGTGCTATCTTTGTAGTTATCTCAGTTTTTTAAAAAATCAAACCATGGCCTTCAGTCCTATTTAAATGTAATAAAATAAAAAAATCACTTTCTCTCCAGAGATCCAAAAGGCTGAATATATTTTCCTAGCTGATTGATGCTTTTCCATTTATTTTTAAATGTAATTTTCCCCAGGTAAGGAATTGTTCTCTTGAATGTCAAGAAGGAAATATTTCCCAAATCATAGGCTTGGATTGGCTGGCTTGAGCCTAATGAGATAGCTCTGTTGAGAGGGGGTAGGCTGGGGAAGCAGAGAACGGAGTGATTTGTCATGCTGGTTTTCCAGCCATTGCTAAAGAGCTGCTTTGTAATGCCAGCCTGCTAAATCTCCCGGCCACAATCAAATTACTCCCTCCGCGTGCACGCACATCCACACCCTCGCCCTTTAGATCTATCACTGACAGAATAGTTATTAAACAAAAACTCAGCCCGGGGAACTATTAATCGCCAGGCTTCATTTCTTTATCAAATGTTGTGGCCCGGAGGGAGAGCTCTTTAAGCTTTCAGAAAGACCGTAGCACATTAATCACTGGAGGGAAGCAGGGTGTGGGCTTGGCATTTGCAATACTTGTCAGATCAGAAACAGGAGATACAGAGATCAAAAGAGATGTTATGACTTGGAGGCAAAAGGGTTTCACTTTTCTTGTTCTTCTTTGCATCCTCCTTTTTTACTGTTTGTTTTGGGATTTTGCTTTCGGTTTTGCTCTCTTGGTCTTATCCCAGAACTTCTACTAACTCTGTCACTTTACCTCTGGCCCACACACTGTCCAGGAAGAGAAAGACCAGGAGTTATGGATGCAGCTTTCTGTGTACCCAGTAGCAAACCAGTGGTCGCTGCTTTAGAGTGCCAGCCTGTTGTAGTGCTGCACTTGTCTGGGCGCTGAGCGGGCCCCAAACTGCAGTCAAAGTTGGGAAGCTGGGGGTACTTAGCTGCTTGTCTGTATAAACTAGTTAAATGGAGGTACTCAGCACTGAAGATCGGTCTTGAGAAACATGCCTGGCTTCTTGAAAGCTTAGTACTTTCACTATTATATGCAACAAATATATATACACATACACTTTAAAAAAATTACTACGATCACAGCAGCTGTCTATATAGCAGATCAAGCCAATATCGTAGGCTGCCTGTGGCTGGAAGCGCTTACCCTGTGATTAGTTAAAGCATTAATTATCATTGAACTTGTTCACTGTAATCCTGAGACCTTTGGCCCCTGTAGTATGTGGGGAGGTTGTTACTCCTGGCAGGGTACCTTGTGAAGAATGTAATGTAAGCTGCTGTTCAGTTGACATGTTTTTCCTCATAAAAGGATGGTGTATCAACTGAAGTGAGTAGCTTTTATTGTAACGCTTCAGCAATGCTGCACTTTTCATTCCTGATTCTGGCTCTATCACCTGAAGAGATTCGTCAAACTACTGATGTTGAGAGTTGGGTTTGCTAGAACAAGTCATCCCCACTTGTATACACAATCTTTTCTGCAGCAGCAAACTCCCTGATTTCTTACTAATACCTTAGCTTGAAATACATAATAATTTAAACATATATTGTAAACACGTCCACTTCCAAATTACTTGGAGCTAATTATCAAAACAGTCTGCTTCTTTAAAATAATACATATCTATATAAAATATGTATTTAGAGAAAGAGTATGAGTGTATGAAATCTGTAAGAGCCTGAGTGGGTAAAATCAACTTAAAGATTTTGCAAATAAATACATCAGCTTCCCCGCTGATGAGATTGCACCTGGAGTTTTGTTGCACTAAATTCCTATCAGAACTATCCAGGGGTTTGGCTGCAATGAGACAGCTGCAGGTATCTAGAACCTCCCTGTCTCACAGGAGCAATTGAGGAAAGAAAAAAAAAAGTCTTCAATTCTGTGATATATACAAGAGGTTGCAGTGAGGATCTCAAGCTTATTGGAGAACAGGCTGTGTGTTAACATGCATTTATACCGTGCCTGGCACACAGCCTGGTTTTGAACAGCCCTGCTGTTAGCTGGAGCCTCTAGGCACTACTGTAATATAAATATTCTGGAAGAGTAATAGGGCTATTTGTGGCTCTTGAGGGCAGCTAATGTAGCTGGTATGCAGCATGTTTTTCAAGCCTTCATCTCTTCTTTTTCCAAGCATCTAGTGAGAGAGAAGAAACAAACCACATTTTCTGTGTGCAGACAGAAGGAATGAGAGGAGGGATGGATCACATCAAATGGATTTTGAGAGCCACAAAACACTTGTTGCATGTTGTCCCGACACTGCAATATGATATTTGCATTGCGATGTTGTATCAATATGTGAGACGATCTGTCTTCTTGGGAGTCTCATGTCTGGCAAGGCAGTTCCCAACTCAGAGGCTCACTTCTTTTAAAGGGATATTGTCTGTACATGTGTAAACAGCAGCCAGTTCTTTGGCATCTCCAGAGCAATCTGTGTAGATTTAAGCACTGAAAAACTTGAATGACCGACAATTCCACAGGCAAACAATTCAAATGATTAGCTATACTCCCAAGTATATCATTGCATCATATACCAAAAAGCATATCAGCACACCACTGTGGATAACTATCAGGCAGTCTTCCTGATGAACAGCATGGCGAAAGAGAGTGTATGGGCTAAGAACAATACTCAGTCAGTCTAGTTTGCCTGTCAAGAAAACCCAGAAACATCCATACCTTTGAACAGATTCTGCACAGCAGGAACAGTCTCTGCATGTTTATTTTTAATTTAATCCAGTGCTGAAGGAATTGCTTCTGTGTCATTAAATGGGTTATCCCCTGTGTGATACCTTTTGGGGGGGCTGTTTTTTAGAAGAGGTGGAGGAGGCAGTAAACCAAGTGTATTGTGTTACCATTTTTATCCCCAGTTTATAATTTTGTGAGAAAAAGCATGCAGATTCATAATCCCCTTACTCCTGAAATACACTCCTATGAACTAATTTTGCTGTGTTTATCAGAGAATATTGCAGCTAGTACTTGGAGAATCTCAGAATCAGTGGGATTAGAGTTAGGATTCTGCAGTAAAACAGGAATTATTAGAAGAGAAACTCTGCATAGTAAGTAGCACATTCTCTTTTGTTCCATCAAAGCTGTTTTCCCACCTTTCTGTGAGGGGCTGTAGGTGAATTTCTTCATGAAGGACTGTAGTCAGGGTTTATATCCCTGTAACAGCTCAGAAAACCAATAGATCGCAGGAAGCTTTGGAGCTCAAACATGTAGATGGTCGTGATTGTTCTTACTGAACAACGTTTTTGCTTTCTTTAGCTCTGTCCTAGTTTGCTTTGTATCTGCAGGACCTAACAACAGGTTTCTTGGGCTCAGAGCTTTCCTTGCATCAGATTACTCCAGGTCAGCTGCTCCACCCTGACTCTTCTCAGGGTATGTCTTGTTCCCCTATGGCTGAGCTGAGGTAATTTACTCTTTTTCAGAGCAGAGTATGTGACCTCAAATGGCACTGCAATTACTGAATGATAAGATCTTGCACACGGGCTGTTACTCCTGAATAGCTGATACAGGCATATAGGGCACTCGGACAGGCTCAGCAGTTCCCACAAGAGCAGTGGCATCTGCACTTTTCAGGTGAGGATGTGGCATGGGCCTGTGAGGTGGAGACAGTGGGTAGGTGGCTGAGGATAAGGAATTAGAGAAGCCTTGGGGCTGGGCAACAGGCGTTTTTCTTCTAAAGCATTTTTTATATTTAATTCATAAGCACTGAAACAAGTTTTTTTCACATCCTGCACTGCATGTTTAATGGTAGTGGCTGATATATCTCGATGCAGGCTTACCTGCAGACTTGGAAGAGCTTTCCTAGTGTCTACAACAAAACTGTCTGCCTTACATTAGTCGGTTCCTGGTAGAACCAGCCTTGAATTATGGTTAAAAGCAGGGTTGTGTCCAGATTTGTCTGCTTCCAGGGCTTTGGTTTCAGTGTAGGTCTCTGGCATCCAAGTTTAAACCATTAATCCTAGTGATAGCTGTTACCAGTCACTTCATTGAGTTTATTTTTCCTCTCAGAAGACTGATATTTTATATTCTCATATGTGTATATATTTCTATACATACATATTTATATATTTTGTATATATTGTAGATATAAATATGCATGTATAAATTGATTCTAAAGCATGAGTTCCTTCACAGTGGAGAAGATACTTAAAGATATTACTATACTTAAAGATGCTACTGTGATGCAGAGCTAACATTCTGTTGTTCCTTTTAACAGAAATACACAGTTAGGAATAATTCTCCATGTTAATACCTTCTATTCCTGCCTGTCAATTGTGTTATGGTAACATTTAGCAGACCGACTTGAGATAGAATCTTTGTTATAGTTAGTGCTGCAGAGACATCTAGCAAGACAGTCCTCAGCCTCCAATGCAAACAGGGGTTGGCAGAGGACAGAAGAGAACCATTAGTGTCACCAAGCAGGTGGACGAGTGGAAATAACCCTCCCTGGGACAATGTGTGCTCTCCTGGAGCCGTAGACTACTACTGCCACCGTGATACACAGCTCTTTTTCTACTCATTTGATGGGACACCCAGGAGCCACATCAGGATTTTTTTCATTTGTTGCATTATTACTTCTGTGTTGCCACTGATTTATCTTCAGCAACTGTAAGACCCTGTGTAAACGCTGGGCTCTACATTACATCAGCTGCGAACACGGTGAAATGCTGCTAAGCACATGCCAAGGGGCCGTCTTGCACAGAATCACAAAAAACAGGGTGGGGAAGAGTTCCTGAGTACTCATACCCAAAAGGGGGTCTGCTCCACTTAACTTACCTTGCATGCCTTGCCTGTTACTCAAGAATGGAAGACACTCCCAGACCTCTGTATTCAACCCATCCCACTGCTCCACCATTCTCAATGTTAGAAAATTATACTCTTTTGTTTAACTTCCCCTTGCTTCAAGTTGAGACATTACTGCTTGTCGTTCCCCCCCCCCCCCTTTGTAACTATTTTATCTGTTATCTTGGCTCCCTTCAGTTTATTTTTCTGTTTACCCAACAAATGGAATTCCTATGATTTTCCCTTACACCCATGTATTTTAGCTCTCTGCTTATTCTTACCACCCTACTCTGGAACAGTTCCAGTTGGTCCACATTTTTCTTGACCTCTTGCTGATACTGTATGGCTGGAAGCTGCAACTAAGGGAGGTAGTGGGAATCCTGTGCTAGAGAAATCTCTGATACCAAATTTTGCAAAAAGGAGGTGGGGGGAGAAGGAAAGGAAAGCACAAGTGTGAGAAGGTGACCAGAGACCTCCTCTAAGTCCTAAGTTTCAAGGTAATTTGC
Source organism: Cariama cristata (assembly GCF_000690535.1). Taxonomy (NCBI): domain Eukaryota; kingdom Metazoa; phylum Chordata; class Aves; order Cariamiformes; family Cariamidae; genus Cariama; species Cariama cristata. The sequence goes on along the minus strand of NW_009611164.1, from coordinate 140,820 downwards.
TGATACGAGGTCAGAGGATTTAGCACTGAGAAGTGCAAAACAATGCACTTTGGAAAGAACTACTTAAACTACACACAAGTATGTACATATGTACATGCAGAGATTATGTTTTACTCAGCTGCAACCTCTCTGGGGAAAAAGAAGATGTCAATGAAGACATCATCCCTATGTGCAGAGCTGGTCAAAAAAAAACCCCAACATCAGAAATGTCAGGTTGTATGAAAGAGGGAAGAAGAATAATGTAGAACATATTAAAGTAGGATTACATTGATTGGTGTTATAGCTCCAGCTAAACTACTGCATTCAGTTCTGGTCGCTTCATTTCTAAATGGCCATTGCAGAGACCAAGCCAGACAAGAGCCCAACAAAATTATTAAAGAGATAGCATGGAGGAATGGGAGAGTCTATGCCAGATGAAGTTAAAAAAAGACTAGGATGACTTAATTTGAAAAGTGCAAAGTAATAGAGAAGATAAGAGACAAGAGATAATGAATTGCATTCTGTCCCATGGCCTAAATGCGAGTCAGCTCTTGATGAAATAAAAAGGCACAAATTTAATATGGATCAAGGGAAATTTTTTTCTCAGTGCAGTGTAGCGGCCAGATATCTTGGCCTGACTTGTGTGTGCCTTGCACAATTCAATGCAAGACAGAAGTGCAGCAGTATTTTTAAGCTATTTCTGCTCCTTTCTGATAAGAGGACCGTTGCTCTGTGTCCTGGGCCGGGTCTGCTGCTGCAGAACAGCAGGGTGCAAACTGAAAGGGTCATTTGGGTGGCCAGTGTGCCCATACTGCTCAGGACTGAGCCCTTGCTGACCACTCTGCTACAGAAATGCTTTGTTTTTCATTAACTCCTGCTGTAGATAATCCTGCTTTGCAGTGTCACTCCTTGTTAGATTCGCAGTGCATGTCCCTAGTCGTAGGTTTCTAGCACTCTCAAATGTGTCTGAGCTAGTAGTTGCCAACCTCAGTTGAGTAAATAGATCTTTCAAGGGAAGTGCTTTTTCATGTTGTGTTTTATGTAGAGAGATAAACAGCATTTTTCACCTCTTGTTATTGTCTGAACAATGTAAGCACGAATATTGCTGAAGGATCACAATGCCTGATGTATCTTGGGAATACATTATCCATCAAGAGTAAAACAGAGGTAGAAGGGAGGAAAAATTCTTGATAGTTGCATCTCTTACTTATTTAATGACATAGCAAAACTGCCTCCCCATAAGATAATCTACGTATCTCTGTGTGGCCGTTGTCTCTAGTTATTTATCTTGATTCAGTTAATATGGCTAGTATCCAGAATATACCAGCTGGTTTGAGAGAAGCTGAGGTCAGGGAAATAAAACTTTAGATTATACCGGTTCAAAGGAGAGGAGAATTAAAATCAAGAGGATTTTGATGAACTTCCTTGAAGTGTCTCCATTTGCATTTACCCTACTGTAATAATTTTGTGGTTGCTTGAAGCTCCTTTTCCGTCAAAAAATTCTTCCTGTCATCTTGGGAGCATCTCTCTAAAGCTACCTGATTGGGCTTTGGCTCTTAGGTTTTAATTAGGCTCAAGAAAGGATTCTTTTAATTAGGGCTCCTGATTGAAGGAGATCTAGGAGCATTCCATGATTGTTGAAAGAGGGGAGGATTAGGAAGGAATTAACTCCCTAAGTTCTGGTTTTCTGGCCGTCTATGGTACCCTGCCAGAATTCAGTGCTAATTACTTCATGAACAGAAGGGATAGTGCTGCACCGTCTGGCAGTGCAAGCAGGCACTGGTCCTTCCTTGTGCATCCTGGAGATCCCTTTGGAGAAAGGAACAGAGCCTTTATTACCATAGCATGGCTGGTTCTATCAACAAGACCTTGTCTGTACATAGGAGTTATTGGGCGGTGACCAAGAGCATGAATTTGAACTGCATTAGCAAAGCTGCACCAGTGGACGCAATCAGAGGGCTGCTACTTCACACAAAAGTGTATACTGTGCCTCAAGCACCAGGAAAGGAGTTACTGCAAAGTAGGTTGTAAGCAATAAATTTACAGTCATGTATGCAATATCCCTATATGGAGCTCTGTCTCTGTTGATAGGTAGGAAAGGGCAACTGAGGAAATGTCTGCGGGGGAGATCATATGCCAGTTGTGAGACAGGCCTGGCTAAGAGGAGGCTGGGCAACTTTGCAGATGCAGCAGGGCACTCTTGAATGTGTTAAGGAATAAAGAAGGAAAACAAATCAGTTAACTCTAGACTTTCTACACTACATGTAAGACTACTTTTATGTGGCTCGAGGGAACCAAGTGTGATGAAGAACCAGGAATAGTGGGTTTCTTTAACAAGAAAGGTGCAGGCTGTTAATAAATTTGAAGATTTTGGTGGCACGAGGAAGACAGAGATTTAGGTAGTGAAAATACAAGGCATTTGAAGAACTCTCCACATTCAGATGCTGGAATCTGCTAAGAAATCAGTAACACGAAAGACTCTTATTTACTTGCTTGTAGAAAGAGGAAAAAGGTTGAATTCTGTATTATCAAAAACACAGACTAAAGCCTTAAATTTGCACTTCATAGAGGTAATAGTGTTTCTGAGAAAAGAATAATTTGAAATGGTCATTTCAAGAGGAAAGCATTTGAAGGAAAAACAGTCAAAATGCAATACCAGAGAATGAATGGAGTTCTGGGTTTAATAGACAGTGGGGTTATTCAAGTAAATGTGATATAGAATAAGGTTATAAAGGGAACATGGCAGTAACAATAACTGAGGTTAAACATAAGACATTGCTAGCACCAAAATTAGATTTTGGTGCACATGGCAGGTACAAAAAGGGTGTGTTTCTAGTTGCTCATGAAAATGTACTTATATATTGGTAGATAAAGTACTTTTTGTAGTGGTCTGACACACTTAAATGTTTGGGGTATGTTTTGGACTTCTAAATCACTTTAACTGAAGTTACTAAGCTTTCAAAAGTACACAGTATCAGGCAGACACTGTTTTTCATGTGGTTCAACCAGCCCATCTCCAAACGTCTCCATGCACTTTGTAACACAGGCTTCATAACTATTTACAATTGAGTGAGGTGATTTTCCCCTGGCTCACAAATCAAATTGCAGTGGCAGAACTGGGATCAGAGCAGAAGAATTAAAACTCTCAGCACTCCCTATTCTTGCTACTAGATCAAACTCCTGCTTCCACACTTCAGCACAGTAGAGCCTTCATTAGGAAAAAACACTTTAAACAAACAGACGAAGTGCACATAATATTTTTACTTCTCAAAATCTGGAATACTATATGCCATTAACACTGAGTCATTGAAATTGTTCCAAAATGAAATATTATAGTGTGTTGTGCCAATGCCTTGAAAGTCTTTGTGTTAGGGTTTCAACAAGAGAAACCAAACCAAAACTCCAAACCTGAAATTTCCAATCTAGGCATCACATTTCAGTCCTAATGCACAGGAAATATCAAAGTATTATGAGCTATCATATCCACACAGAGAGGCAGATAAAAGTCTAAAGTCGACAAAGATCAGACTGCAAATAGGATATGCATTTAACTGAAGATAATTAACCACTGGAACAGATGGTAAAGGGATGTGGTAAATTAATCGCCTACAGTCTTTAAATCAAGATTGGATGTCCTTCCTTCTAAAAGAGATGGCACAGTTCAGCTATAAATTACTGGGCTTGATGGTGGTATTGCTGGGTGAAATGCTCTGGACTGTGTCATATGCAGGAGGTCAGAGTTGATGAGCATAATGATCCATCCCTCCAGACTTTGCTATCCATGAATCCGTTATGCTAGCTTGGAAAGTTTTATATCTTAACAAAGCAGTTACAGACTGTTATGTTCACAGTGTGCAGCTTTAGAAGTTTCTAAATACTCTTTAATCCTACGTTGTAAAGGGTCTGAATTAATCTTGTCAATATTGTTTAAAAGCATGCAAGTGTAAAACATGAACATGCTTTGTTTTTAATACGTTCATTCCCATATCTCACTAAAAGAAAAAATGGTCTTCAGACAAACATTGTTTGTGTATTCCCCCACATGTTCATTGCCCCAGCTCTTGGGCAGGTAGGTGGTAGAAAATTTTTTTCTCCATCTCTTTCTTTCCCTCTCTTGAGCACTGTGAAAGAAGTGATGTGTCCTAGGGTAAACAGGGGCTTGACACACTGGGATGTCCCTCTTCTGATTGCTTGAAGAGTTCTGCAACAGAGGACTACTCCATCACTCATGGCTGTGGCAAAACTCTGGTTTACTGCTCCCTAGTCTGCTCCTTTTCATCAAAGAACCAGCCTACCATGTGATAGTTGTTCTTTGTCTCTTCACAGTGTTAGGTCAATGAATATGCTTTGAGTGTCTTTCAGGTAAGACATGTGGGCTGGGATTTAGGTGCTTGAACACAGGCATCTAGTATTATCTCAGATGCTCTTGAACATCCTGCCTGGACTTCAGTTGCTGCTGTGAAGGGTGTGTGTCTTGAGCTCTATAGTCTTCTGGAGCAGTAGCTGGAAACTAGATAGAATAGCCAAGGCCATATGGACTGGTACTGGATGCCTGTATTAAATGCACTGAGTCAGTCCTGAAATGTTTTTGGTCACTAAAAATCCCAGTGAGCTCTTGGTGAGTCCTAAGGAACTGATCTAATCAGGCTGCAATTTGCAATATTACTTCCTGCCATCCAAACTTCATCCCCACAGTTTCATTTGCTTACAATAGCCTTTACTTCCTATTCTGAACTACTGCATCGTGGTGCTGAACACCTCTATGCGCTTGCTGAATTTCAGAATGCACTCATCTGTGGTGATGCTTCTTGACAGATATATTGTTTTGTAAAATGGTTTTGGATCATTCCTTAATATATCCTCAATGTTTAAGACCCCAAAGCACTCTGTGAGAGTTATATGTAGAAAATGCTGGATTCTCATCTCTTGTTACAGGTCAAGGTTATCAAGACATGATTAATGGTATTGGGGGTCTCTGGTTTCTAACATTCAACTTTTCACCAAAGAGATGTTTGAAGAGTCATTCAAAGAGAAACTGCTGAGTCCTTTGTGAGTCATATGTTGAACACTCCATGGTAGAAGCACCCCAAAATTATAATTTGCTTCCTAGAAATCTTGATCCTAGTGAATTTTCATTGTCATTCCACGCACATGTTAACATCTTCTGTGATTATGAGAAACAGCCTTGCATGTCTACAAGGCAGTTTTTAGTCAAGCATCAGGGATATAACATTTTGAATATCTAGCCTCCTAATGCTGCTTAAATTAAATCCGTTTCTGTCCTCTCCTTTCTCTTTTCTTAATTCTGATTGACCCTCCGTGCTCATTTGAATTACATTATTCCGACTTCATCTGTTCTCAAACTTTATAGTCCCTTGGTTAGATAACCATAAACATTCACCTCCTCTCATATATATCTGAGACTAAAGCTTTGTATATAAATCTGGAAGCAAAGTGGTATTTTTGCCCACTCTTGAATTGTAGATATATTTCTTCAGTAATGACCAAACAATAATTCACCATTTTCACTTTTTCAATTCCCCCATAAATATGTAAACCAAAACTGCAACAAATCTTTTTGCTGGCAGCTGGCTATTGCACTTAAACACCTAAGAAACCCAGGTCATATCAGTGAACAACTGTAGCTGCTGATTCCTTCCATGTTAGTACAAGTAATTCTGTTTCACTTGCATCACAATTAGAAGTTGTACAATAGAGCACTCGGAAAGAAAGGCCGTTGAGCCAATTTTCGTCCATGATACACTGTATAGTATCTGCGATGTCTTGCTTAGGTAGCTTCAAGCTCATTTATTTTCTGAATCCCACACATACTCCTACACATGCAGCTGTGTTCAGCTTTGTGGTGGATCCCACAGGTCTGCCTAGGCAAATATGTGGATATATGGATTTACTTATTGCAGGTGATGCATGGATGTGCTGTAAAGGATGCTGTGTTCAAGTTCCCTGCACACCACTTGGAAGCACAGCATTGCTAGCTAAGGATAAACTGATCTCATCTGCCCACATGTTTTCAAGGCTATTGCTGGCTGCAGCATTCATTGCTACTTCAGGTCCTGTGGGAAGGGGTGAAATCAAAGCCTTGGACCCTTGCACAAGGTTTGCTGTGGGCTCCATTTTATTGATGACAACCAGCAGGGTTACAGCATGGCTGTTGTTGATGACAACCAACAGGGTTACAGCGTGGCAGCCCTGGGAGAGAGGCGCTAGATTTAACACTCTGTAGGGCTTCAGGAGCAAAGCCCTCCCATCTTTGCTTGTAATTGTTTAAGCACTGCACCAGTACACATTGTGGGTTATAAGTAAACAAGTCTGTGGCACCCATCCAGACTTCACACACATGTATAACTGATATCCTCATTTCTAGATGGTCCTCTCTGAGAGTCTGCATCAACAGCTCTCTGCATAGCAGTTTGTTTTCTTTGACTTCAGTTTCTTAGGGCTGCTTTTTGCTCACTCTCCCCTAGTTCTCTCCTTCTAAACTGCACTTTCCCTCACAAAAATTCCTCAGTAAACTTTATTCTCTAACCCACTTCAGACCCTAACAAGATGCTTTTCACCTATAAAAACAAGACACTTTGTCATTTGTCCCACTTTAAAGTGCTTTATGTAGCACTCGTGTTCCATACTGCACATTAACTGCCTTTTACCTTCCCTGCTGCACCTGCGTCTCTCTTTCTCTGCCCCCAGCACCCAGTCAGATGGGAAGCTGGATCCATCTCTCTCACACACACACAGGAACCTGCATGTACAGAGTCTTGCTGTCAGATAGTTCCACCACAAAGCTCTTCACTTGAAGTTAGATTAGATGTCCAAGGGGTTTGGCAGACTTACGCTCTCTGTTTTCACCCACTCAGTTGCCTTTTTAAAATTCAGTACTCCAAACAAAAATAATGACTGATTGAAGCTAATCTCTGTTGCATCTAATTTGGGGGTACAGACTCTTACTCTCCTCAATAAGCTTGGATGACATATCTCCTAGAGCGAGTGCTTTCAGAACCTGAGCTTTCCTACAAATAAAAATAAAATTATAGCTCCCTGCTTGTTTAAAAAAAAGGGAAAGAAATATTATAAATATACTGTGTTTTCAAGCCCAGATCTATAGGGAGAAGTATTATCTCATACTGAGTCACATAATGTAGCAAGGAAAAAAGTAGGCAAAATTTTGGACACAAAAGCTTTTTTTGAATATGCAGGCAGCCTGACTTGTATTTGAGCTGAAATTCCATCTGCATTGTGTATATTAAGGTGCTAATTCTCCAGCTTCATGATGCTGTATTAGCCTCAGCAGG
>NW_009611164.1:114895-133438 GCF_000690535.1 Cariama cristata | reverse complement strand
AATAGAAAATAGATGATGGAGCCATAATTGGATCCAACACAGCAGTCTAGCAAGGGGAAGTTGTTTTCCTTCTGAGTGAAGTCAATACTGAGGTAACCAACTAATAGATAATACAATTGCTACAGAAAGTCCAACTTTTCATCTTGTTGCAAACCTCCTGTCAGTATGGAAGAAGGTCTGTAGGAATTAGAGAGTCCTTGATTTATTCATGCAGGAACCATGATTAAAAATTAAATTCACTTCAAGGAATTTGTCTTGTTTCTTCCTTCATCAATGAACTGCTGCTCAGAATCATCTCCTGACTCCCCTTTCCCCTGTTTGCAGTACCTGGATGTTTCTCAGCTGACAGCTAAAACTGGCAAACAGCATGCTCTTTCTAGGAAAGTAATTCGGGTTTGTCCCTCAGGCAGTGCTTCAGGCTCCACATCCATACATAACACAATGCTTCGCGTGTGCAGTTCAGATGAAGTAACTGGCTTTGGTGTGTTAAAGGGCGATACCAGACAATGGGAGGCCACTTCTTGAGACCTACCCTCAGGCACCACCAAGGAAGATCAGTTCTACTCAAGAAGCAAGAAGCGGATGAAGCTGGAGGCTAAACAACCACCCAATTTCTTTAGTCTTAAAACTGTTTGGCATTTGGGTAGTGCTTGATGCAATTTCAAGACTTGGAAGCTACTTTGTTTTATGCTTTGGCTAAAAGAAAATGAAGGATGAGTTCCCAAGGATGCTTAGGCTCGTGTGTAACTCTCGCTCATGGTTTTTAGGGAGATATTGTCTAGTATTATAAAAAACACACTTGCCTAAATTAAAAAAAATGCATCAGTTCTCTTACAATTTCGTCCTGGATGCATGGAAAAATCTTTTAAAGTTTGGAATGAGAAAACCAGTTCTGTCCTTCACTGCAGTTAGTAACTGCCAGATCTGGATTACAACAGCGTAGTCCAGTGAGTACTGGGCTTTCCTGTCAATCAAATTTTACTCCTAGCTTTGCCATGAGTCATTGCTATGAGATAATCACAGTCCATTTTCATGTTTCTGTTTTTCTTCCTACTCTAGAACTCAGGAGCTGGGAATACCTCTTATTAGATGCCCGGACCAAACTTAGAATAGGACATGGGGAGCTTTGTTGAAGATCTCTACTTGCTGTTGTCTTATGAGCAAATGCTGTTAAACAGCATTGCAGCTGTTTGTCCTGGAGTTGGGAATAGGAGTAATGGGAACAGCACGCTTCCATTTTGTTGTCAACTGGCCAAAGAAAAAGAATATGTGTGAAATATATGAATGTAAAGGGATATATGTAAAATTTGACCCAGTAACTTGAGACTTGAGATAGTTACAGTTGATTAGCTACACTAATGCAGACTTTTTAGATGACTTGTGATGAGTTGGTTAATACGCTTTGAGATTAAGACATTTGCATTTACACACCTTATGGTGCTGTTAAGAGTGTAATTCACTCAGGGCTTGAGGTACCCAGAAGCTGGTACAGGAGTGTCAGCTCGGTGCCTACACCACACACATTCACAGCGGGCTGTGATAACCCAGCCCTGCATTCATTCTTCCAAGAGTACAGAGTAAAGCCATAAGGGGAGGAAAGGACCGGGCTCACAACTGTGGTATTTATGGGTATTCAAAACCCACCCAAGAGACTTTACATCATTCTGTTTAGGAGTTGGTGTCTTTATATGCTGTGCATGCCCAGTAAGGGAGAAAGCAAAGACAGCTAGCTGCTATATGAAATCTGGATCTAGGTTGTGCCTTCATTTCAAATTACCGCACTGAAGTGGTACCCTTAAAGGAGAGCAATTTGAAATGAGTTTTTTTGTCTCTGACCTCAGATTGCTCAGGACAACACTAGAGCATTGCATATGGAGTAAACAACATATCTTAAAGTCTCTTGCATTTTTCTCCTACTGCTGGGTCAAGATCCTTGTGTATGCGTGCAAGTGGTATTTTGTAAGAGCCTGGGGAAAAAAACAAATGCAAATGTGTCTTTGTAGCTTTCTCCCTTGACTTCTAGATAATTGGGACCCTTGTATATTTTCCCCCTTTGCAATACCCGAAGATGCAACTCCCTCTGGGAGTTCCCTAATCTGTGTATCAGTGGCAGTCCTATAATCCCATATAATTGTATTAGTCTCAATAGCAGATTAGCTCCAAGTGCCCCTACAGACAAGGAGCTGTCAGCTCTGCTATTGTTTCCCACTTAATGTGATTCCAGACTGCAAAGAAGAAAAGCAGCTGAGAGCCCTCTGTCTCACATTACAGCCCACAGTTTCTAAACCAATTAAGAAAAAGAGATTTACAGTCAACTGGATTAAGGGCTCTGTTTATATTATCCCATATTTCTTTTTATAATACCTTCCATTTTCTTTCTAGCCTTGTAATCAACTATGCTTTTCTCTGCCTTTTGAAACACCCGTCCGTGTCCTTACCTACCCGTTTACCAATCCATCTCACATGTAGGATTTCAGCCATCTGCCTGGTTAACTTCACCAGCCTGCTTTATTGCATATTTGTTTAGAGAACACATGGTGTATGAAGCATACCGAGTAATGCTGAGATTAAAACCGATGCCTGATTTCAGATCAGTTTCAAGATGACCTCACTAATGTAAGTGCATTTGTGAGACAGTGTTTGGGCAAATCTCTCTGTTCTGTGGGCTGAAACATTCTACCACCATCCTTATCAGAGCCAAACAATGCTGGTATGTGAACAGCAAGAAGGTCAATCATTATTCAGCAAGAAAATGGTACCTGTAATATCCTGCAACACTCACAGAGGAAAAGGTAAAATGTGACCCTGACAGCACTGTGTTAATAAGACAAAACTTGCCAGTTTGGTCCTTGATCTGGTCAACTAATTAGCAGATCAAGGGTAGAATCTGACACCTTACTCTCACAGAGGTGTCCCTTTTGCTGTGACAAGAGGTAACGATTGCTGCAGGATGTGGGCTAAAGCACCACTTCACCTGAGAACAGGCATCAGCAATCAAGAGGCTAGGATCTGGTCGCCACTATGGTTTGTGCTTTTAAAAATACATACAAAAAGCCATGCATCAGCTACCAACAGTAATTGTTTGTTTTTACTTGATCAAAATAAATCAATAAAATAAAGTTAGCACAATCCATATTGCCCAAAATGTCTCTATTATCATTCTGCAGGGTAAATTACCTTGCATACCCTTGAATTCCTAATTCAGCATAAATTTGCACTAAGGGACATTAACACATTCAGGTGACTGTGATTTTATGTGCTTTCCTAGATGGAAGTTGCCCACTGAATACATTTCTTTATGGTTTGTTCTTATGACAAAATTAGTCTGGGGCTGTCTTCTCTCTGAATGGAGATTCTTTTCCTATTGAATACCATTTCTCAATAATATTTTTCCCAATCAGCTCAATATTTAAACAGGTTTAAATTTTAAATCTCACTGTACAAATCCACTCAGATTTTTAAATTACAGTAATACTTCACCAGGTTTCATTTTTAAGGCAATGCAATATGTATAATTCATTCCATGAATCTTAGATAAGGTTGATATTATGATACAGCGCAATTTGCTGCCTTGCAATGAAGCTTTACAGCTAAGGTGAGTTCTTGCACTTCAGGCTGTAGCTTTATTACAAATGGCTTTAAAAGAAATAAGAATGAAAAATGAGAAATGAAGTGTTCCAGCAGCTGGAGAGCTCCACAACCAATGGCTCTTTTAGCACTTGTGCTTGTTCATGGAGTGCTTACGGCCAAGTACTGCTGCACCTCACAGTTTCCTTGAGGCAAGGAGATTCTTTCATTGAATGAGTTGCCGCCTTCATTACAACTTTGAACCAGATATGTTCAGGGGAAAGCACGGGGAAAAGGGTAAACAACTGAGACTGAAAGGATTGATGGCAGCCAAAAGATTAAATCAAATAGGCAAAAGTTTTCAAAAGTAATGATTAGTTTTCAGTACTTTTAACAGTTGGGTCCCAAATGTAATGCATTTAAAGATGGCCCTTTTTTTCAGTTTAGTATTTCTTGCTCCTAAAGCCACCAACCAAAACCAGTAAGAAAAAGTCAGAAGTGCTTGAGTTCCAAGTAAGCCCATGAACTAAGTGTATGTAGACACCCCAGGCCTAGCTACTGTACCAATGCCTGCTCCAGCTCTTTTCTGATTGCTGCTACAACACTGACCCCAGTGAGTACCATTAGAGGGTTTGCTAAAGTTTCCCAGTATCCCAGTAACAACAAGTGCTTGCAATCCACTTTGATAACCAGTCAGCAAGGAAAATTACTCAAGCCGGGCACCTACAAATGGAGATACCCCAAATAACAAATTAATCCTGACCCTGGACCAGCTGCATGCTGCTTGTATGACAGCAGTTGATTCAGGAGCCAGATGGCAAATGAACCTTATACTGTTATATGATGATGGAAAATCATTCAGGATCCAGATGGAGCTGGATTGCCAGTTTGACAGTCTTAATGCAGGCTACTTAGCGCCTATTTTCCAACAGTGGCATAGTTATCTCTAATGCTCAGAAAGGTTTTTGCAGCAGTGTGATGGCCTAAGGATGTAAGAAAGCGTTAGCATTAAGGTGGACAGTTGCCAACACTTCAGCATTACTCAGGTTGTCAAGCCTTGGTTCTGGCCTGCCCTAGCAGAGCTGTTACAATCAACACTGGTGCTAGCTATATTTTTGCTGGTAAACATTCACAAGATTTATTAGCGTAGACACAAGTTGTGAGCATAGCTTCTAAAGCTTTCAGGCAGTAGCAATCTGGAAAAATTGATGTTTACACAGAAATCCTGTACCGTTCATAATTTGAAGATGTGCTGCCATGGTGTATTTCTGTCAACCTGCCCAGAATCAAATCTCTTAGTGATAACCACGGAGGGATAGCAACATCCAACTCATCATGGGGAGGTGGAATCAATTGAATACAGAAGTACTTGGTTGGCAAAGAAAGGATGGGTACTGGAGGGATTATTGAAGAGATCTTCTGTATTCACCTTCAAAGATATTACTGGAAAAAATCCTCTCTTTCTATACTGTTTTCCTTTTTTAATGAAGACCTCTTGAAAATTTTCAGAATATGATATCTGTTTGGAAGATTCTGCTCTTACTGTGTTTTTCTTGAAAGATATGTGAAGAAAAAAATATTTGTGATATGGTGACATCAAAACAGGCATGACCAGCATCTAAACAACAGCCAAGGGACATTCAGTACAAGTTTACAAGAGATGTAGGCATGATTTTTAAAAGCTATGTTTCTGATTTTCTTTTTTGTGTAATGAAAATCTGAAAGGTTGTATATATTTTTAAGAATGAGCTGCTTTCAACTTACTTTTTATGTCAGGAAAATCAGGGCTAGCATCTCTGGTGTCCTGTAGTTTTGTAGAAAGCCTTGCCGCATGTTTATTGTTGCATCTGTACTGAATCTTTAGCACTAAAAATCAGTGTTTTTATGAGAAAAAACAAATGGCAAATAGTTTTAAACAAGCTGAGGATAAACCTCATCACTTGCTGACTGCTCAACTTCCAGTCTTGTGGTTTTTATACTGTAATAATTTTGGTAACTTTGGTACAATTTATCTGGGATGAAGGTACCTGAAATTTTAACATAAGAAAAACTGTGGATGGAGGTAGGGATAGTTTTTAAAGAAAGCAAACATTTTTTTCAGAGCCTGCTCCTATATCATAAGAACGAACACAAAGCCACATCACTGTGCATTTTGTCTAACTCCAACAGCCTAGTAACACAACAGAAAAAGCTCCTTGATAAAGCAACTGTTTATTAGTTCCCTTCTTTCAGTTATTGGTTGAGAGCCCCCCTCTGCACAGTATTTCCAAGAGACTCACCTCTCATCCATCTCTGAAGCAAAAATAGGAGGATTGATATTGCTCACATTACAAACAGTATAAGACAAACAACTACTTAAATATCTTTGTGTGTTATAAAAACTGTAGGAGGCCTTCCTCTACTACTGTTTTGTTCAGAGCATCTCTGGTTTTACCTCCTTTCCTAAGAAATCTACTAATTACTAGATCCTGTTGGCAAAGCAGCAGGTTAAATGTATCCAAAAGGCTTTTGGACAAGGTAGAGTTCTTTGCTGTGAAATAGTCTAGTAGTAAGATCAGCATAATGAATTAAGCAAATTAATCTGAAATGCAAACCCAAAACTTATTTTCTAGTACCCACAGTGTGAAAAAGTCAGTCCTGAGAAATACACTCCCAGCTCATCTTTTATGTTGAGTAGTGTTCCCAATACACTGGTGCCTACTTTATAATGTTCCTCCTTGCATTTACTGTGTGTGTTCTCCTGACCACAAGTTTTTCCAGACAGCATTTAAACTTTTTGAACATACATAAATTAAGTTTTATATCTTAGACCTAATAGTTACTATAAAATCTGTAGGTAATAAAAAACAGGCAACCATAAAAGCAGATTTTTTACCTTGATTGTGATGAAGTTACAGCTTGCCTTTATGATTAATCTTTTATAGGTTGTAAAGCACACAGATTATATGGTATATGAACCCACAACAGATATCAGCAATCTAATACATACCGTCAGAAACAATTTAGCAGTAAATTATTTCCTGTTAACTAATAAATGCCACAAATGTCCACTTTATACATAAGTCTTGCGAGGTATTTCAGGGCATACTGTCAAGTAATTTGGGGATATGGATTGGATTTGGAGAATAAAGCAATGTAAAAGACATAGTGCCAGGGAATCCAAATCTGAATATGCACAGGAGATTTTAAAGTGAGTTTTAGTTATATTTTCCACTTAAATGATCCTAAAAATACTGCATTTCAGTTTGCAACACCCTATGCTAGTGCAAAAGAATGAGAAAGTGCAATGGACTGTGAAGAGGTAAAACTCTGTTGTCTAAATTAAAAAAAGACAGCAGTGCAGGAGAAGACCATAGGCAGTGAGCAGCTTCTGGATGCTTACAGTGCCCTGGCTTTTAGCTGGCTGTTTTAAGATGCTTGTGATAGAATGGATTTTAAACAATAAATGGAAATGAATTACGTTCCAATTACAGTAATGTAAACAAAAGTACTCAAAAATTAAGTGACATGAATAGAAATTCTTCAAGTTTTCACCCTTACCATGAACTTCATTCCTTTAACTCTCTCCTTGTTCAGATCATTCAAGTTACAAATGTATTCAGTAGAGAGTTTTCTAGTAAGTAGGGATGTATGTTGACTAATTTGCCTAGAATGGTTTGTCCAGTAAGCTTAGATAGTTTTAATTCGCACGCATTTGCCCAAATCTACAGGTATTTAGAAGTGTATTAGTTTTAATATTTAAAAAAAAAAAAAATCAGTCCGTGAAGATATCTGGGCATGAGCTTGAACTGGGAAAATGTGCAAATTTTCAAGTTTGCTATTGCTGTTACTCCAGGCTCTGTCTGTACCTGAGAGCTCTGTGTGATAACAAGAGGCACAGGGCCTGATCCTGCAAACACTCATTCACTGTGAGAAGCAATGGCAAATACTCTGGGATGATTCAGCAGATGTTAAGCCGTGTTTTTCTCAGATCTGTGCATTAAAAAGATCCTTTCCCAAAATTATTTCCACTTGCATTATTTCACTCTGTCTGTCATTTTGCTTGTACTTAGGAGACAGTACAAGGCCAAGGTCTGAGGAGGAGCAAGACAAGAGCAGACTTACCTGGCTTGCAGGCCTCTGGCCACCTTCAACTTTATCCTTTGCCATTCCTGTGGGAACTCCTCAGAAAGAAAGATGCATCCCAGCCATCAAATGTGCAAGGAAGCAGCAGCGCCATTTCCCATTTCAATTGTCTGGCCGCTCAATCTGGCCAGACAAAGGCCAGGCCACGTGGAGATGCAGATCTGCAGGCCTCCCACCATGCAGCAGGACTTCAGCATGGCGTCACCTCTTTGTGTGGCATCTTGTGGTGTGTGGGTGATAGCAAGGACCTGCTGTGAGAGCGAGGGTGATGTCTGCAGCTGGACGAAGCACTGTTGTGTGAGTCTCACTCGCACTCCAGCACAGCTCAGTCATCATGGCTTCTAGGGTTTCCCCTGTTGTGTGTCAGCATTGCCGTGTAGAGAGCAGAGTCGGGAGTGGACTCAGATCAGTCAGTGCATTCCCTTTTGACACCATGGCAGTATTACTGTGGCCCAGGCTGAGTCCACAAGATCAGCCCCCACAGGTGTATCTTGCACACTGAAGAAGGTTCCAGGTGCCTTGTCTCTTCTTTGGCTGGAGCTGCCCATCTGTACCCTCTACTGCCTCATCTGCTCTTTGGGACTTTCCACACCAGGCCAGGGATGCTGCCCAGGGCTCCGCTCCCCTCAGGTGGGGAACTGCCACGGTGACTTGGCCCCACACGTGGTTCTGCTGCCATCTTGCAGCCTCCGTGGCCAGCAGACACTTGAGAAAACAGTTATTCCCCACGTTTTGCTGTGTCGGCTTCTCTGCCTGCATTGCTACCTGATCCTGCCGCCCTTTCTCTCAAGCTACCCTGTCCCCTACACGGGGCACAGGCATGCAGTTCACCTGGCAGGCAGGCAGCTAGTTACCTCAGGGCTGCCAGGCAAGCACCCCCACCTATCCCCGGAGGGGTTGTTGGGAAGTGCCTGGCACCACAGACAGGGGCCTCTACCTGAGGAGGTGAGTGCCTGTGTTTGGCTGAGGAGATCACAGCCAGTGCCAGCTGAGGTGATGAGGCCTGTGCTCTGCTGAGCAGACAGGTGCCAGTGCCTGCTGAGTAAATAGCTGTCAGGGCCTGCTAAGGAGATGGCCTCTGCTGCTTGCTCAGGAGATGGGTGCTACCTCACTGAGGAAATGGATGACAATGCCCCTGCTGAGGAGATGGCCTCAGGTGCCTGCTGAGGTGATGGGTGCTGACTTGCTGAAAAAATGGATGCCAGTGCCCATCTGAGGAGATGGCTGCCAATACCCTTCCGGAGGAGACGGCTGCCAGAGCCTGCTGAGGAGACAGCTGCCAGAGCCTGCTGAGGAAATGGCCGCCAGTGCCCACTGAGGAGAGGGCTGCCAGAGCCTGCTGAGGAAATGGCCGCCAGTGCCCGCTGAGGAAATGGCTGTTGGTGCCTGCCAAGGAGATGGACACTGCTGAGCTGAGGAAACATATGCTAATGCCCCTCTGAGGAGATGGCCGTTGGTGCTGGGTACCTGATGGTGCAGCAGGAAGAGGCCAGGTAACTCCTGGGTGGTGTGTGGCAGCCTTGGAGGGTCCTGGGGTGGTCCAAATGGCAATAATCTTTGGGGGGTCCTTCGGGAGTAAAGCTGATGTACTTAAGGCCTCTATGTTCATCATATTGGAAAAAATGGGGAGAAGCTTCTGTTCTTTGCTTTGCTGTGGGTTTAAATAGTTTGCTTTAATACCTTTATAAATCCCTCATAAAGCAACGAGCAGCTATATGGAGAAAAGTACTGGAGCCGTCACAGCCTACATAAACCAGAAGGCATGTCTGCTAACATAGGAAAAGCCATGGTGACAAGCCCTGCCGAATAGAAATGCCTTCTTAGCCAGGGCTGCTTTCTTCAGATTGTGATTTACAGGAAGTGGTTAAACTCTTTGAAATAATTAACCTATTTAATGACTTGAGTTTCATACTCACTTTTCAAATTGTCATTTCATATGTTCAGAGTTTTGTAAACATACTTGCAATTATTTCAGAAGTGGCTGATGAGAGTTGTCACCCAATACATTTCTCATTAATTGTTTGCTGCTCTGCTTTGAAAGCAGACTGTTGTACTATATCTACGTGCTTGATTGCCCAAGTTTTATGGCATTCTCCCTGAGCTCTTGGGACCCTTTTCCAGCCTGTTGCTTGAACAGTTTCTCCAGAAATAGTCACGTGAATATGATACATCCATATACACATGGAGATATAAGCCATGCTTGAGCGTTTTGAACATTTTTTTTTCTTTTTAGCTATAAAGCAGCTAGTGTGAATGTTTGCAGAATAATAGAAGAGAATCTGCATGGAAGTGGAACTACCACTAAAAATAAGCCATTTTGTTCAAATGCATATGCTCCCCCTTTCTCCTCCAGCTTTCATTCAGGAAATACAGAGGTATTAGATACTTGACCCTGCTCTATCCAGAAATAATACTTACAGTGTTAAATAGATCCAACTTTACCATTCAGCTGTGTGATCCACACATTATTCATTAATGTAATAACAAGGGCTGGATGAAGAGGCTGTGGAGCTCCTCCTCATGCCAGTACCACAATGTTCTGGGCATGGGTTGTTGGGAGTGGGGAACAAGCATGCTAGAGAACCCATTGCTTCTCCTCCATGGGCGAATAACATCAATCTGGGTGTGACAAGCCATACTGTAAGATTATGGGGGCTGCTTTTTTCATTACACTCTGAAAAACTCCCAGAGAATCTAGAGTCCTTCATCATCACTCTGTGTGTTTATATACATAAATAAGAAACAGACAATTCCTTTCTATTAACTGTAGTTCCCAGATTGCAGATATGTTTTTCATACTCACTTCCTTTCCCAAACACTTTTTCTTTCAGAAATTAAAAGCATATGAATTCAAAAGTATCTCAGAGAAGCAGCCAAAAATCAGGTCATAGGCGCACTCAGATGGTGGAGTCTCTATTACCAGTGTTGTTAGAGTCAAGGAGATAAAAATCTCACTGAGTGTCTTTGCATTCTCCAACTTCAAACAATGCTGCTAAAATGTAGCACAATTCTTAGGATTCCTGAGCAAAGCAAGGTTGCATCTCCTTCCTCTGCTTTAACTCTTCTCTTCAAAGTCCTAGAGTCTTTGGGGTGTGGTATCTTATTTTACTGGTTGTTTTATAACAAAGATAAAGGGGTTATGTTGTTGGAGTTAAATATCACTTAAAAACTTCAAAGCTGCTCCTTTGAGAGGAGGGTCTTTGACTTTACATCTGGGTGGAGGACACACATGGAAAGGGTTACCATGAGAAACAGCCTTTCCCAGCTGCTGCGTGTCTTGAATTACTGTAGCAGCAGCAGCCACAGTTACTTACTTATGCCAAACATTGCTTTTTGGCATATTTCAGCCTGCTCAGTTCCTTGCAGGAATTCCCATAAGGGTGGAAGGGATTTCCAGTTTGTTGAAGCCTCTTTCAAACAATTTGAGATGGCTCTGGCAGTTTCTGTAGCTTAAGTCAGGACTGGAAAACAGAATCTTCCAAAATCAACAGCCATATTAAGTACAAAAAAGGAATTGCCTGAGCTTGTGTAATCCTTTGTCTTCACACTTTGAGTAACTCTCTTCTTTTTCTGAAATGAGAGATACCTGCCTTTTGTATCAGATGTCTGTGTAGCTTAAGTAATGTGTAGTCATTGTTCTTTTGCCTTTTATTGTTGTTGTTGTTGTTATTTTGTCAACAAATAATTTTGAATTTTTATTAACTTTAGCCTTGCTATTTTTCACAAGCTCGCTAGACAAGCAGGACAAAAAGTAAAGCCCAAGCCCAGCTCCTCTTCACTCTAACAGTTTAGCAATGAAAATGTGTTTTAATTATATTCAGCTCCTGCACAAAAGGCTTAGTCACTCAACGTTAATAAGGCATAATGGCTTCCCGCCCTACAGAGTGCTCAACCTGCCGTGTGGCTCCTGCTCTGAGGCAGCCGTGTGATGGACAGAGTGGGGAAAGGCAGCAGCAAGAGCAGCCTTGAGGATAATTGTTAGCAGATCTGACCGCCTTAGATTTCGCTTGCTCATTTGAAAACAACCAGGGCCCCTTTAACAGCACTCAGGAAAACTTCTCAAAAGAGCTGTCTCCTGCTCCAAACAATTATTAGCACCATGTCTTCATTATGTTAGCTGTAATGACAGTTACAGCTCCCTTTGATCTGCTGGTCCATGGCCTGGCCTGTCGGATGGCACCAGCATGCAGCTGGATGCCTAGGCAGGCAATAGTCTGCCCTGTGATTCCCATAGACTTGCTAGTCTAGTTTGGCTCAAAACCTGAACAGAACGAGGCAGGTTCCCTCCAGTCTTTTAGACTCTTGCTGTGAAGGTACTATAGCTCTGCCTGCTCACTGCAAGCCCAGCACAGCCCAGAAGAGGCCGGGTCGAGGAAGAGACACAGGTAGCAGTTGCCCATGGCAACTGTAATCCCATGGTTTTGCTGGTTTGCAGTCCCCTGCAAAGCTATGGCTCTCACTGCTGATGGCTTCTGCTTTTGCTGAGGGAAAGTTAGGGGGCCAGGGATGTCTCTTACTGTGGGATGTAAAGAAATGAGAATGGCAGAATGGGCCTTAATGGGAGCAGTGTTTGCTGCCCCAGCTTCTGTGCAGCCAGCAGCAGTGGGAACAGCAAACCCAGATCCCCAGGATTTTTCTGTCTGGCTTTACTATCATACTTCAGCTGCCTAAGAGCATCCCAATCTTGTCCATCTGTCCTTGGGTTGGAAGGGTTAACCTTCACCCATGTCACAGGGAAGCCTTGAGTTGGCTCTCGACTCAGCCGTTTGATGAGCTGGGTTTCCTTCTAGTCCAGGTACCTGACCTGAAATCTAGTTAAATTGAAACGTCTGACTAGTCTCTCACTTTCACTCTTAATCCTGAAAGGAAACAGGAGGAAATTACTCTTAGAGTGTACAAGTCAGGAATCACTGCGGGAAATTCTTTTGGCTGGAATTCAGAAGGCCAGACTAGATAACCAGGGTAAGCCTGTTAGAAATCTTTGAAACATCGTGACAGAGGTGCTGGAAATGGATTTAAGTTAAATCCTAGATAGATCTATTACTTTTTAATTTTTTTTTTCTTTTGCTAAGTAAACCCTTTCTTGTTTATAGTAAATGCCTTCTTAAGAGATCAAAAGAATTATTTTAAAGGACACTGCTTACTCACAAAATTCCTTATGGTAATGCTCCATCATACTTTGTCAAGCTGCTCTCTCTTTGATCTGCTGCTGTGGCCTTTTGTCTCTTTCTGCAGTTAAGTTACATTTTGTTGGTGTCAGATTTTTTTCAGCTTTTGCATCTCAGTTTTATTCAGTATGGTAGTAACCCTGTGGAATTACAGAATCTAGTTTTTAAATCAATTTCAATTTAAGATTTTAAAAATTCTTCCATCATAAAAAAATAAGGAGCTCTTGATTAATTATCGATAAGAACATTTGCTATTTTTTTGATCCAGTAATGTAACTCAATAAACATTGTTTTCTGTAATACAGTATGCTCCTCTCACACTTAAGCTGTGACTTACTTGTATATTTTAATGGCTTTGGCTTATTTTAAGAGAGAATTTTGTGGTAATTTGTTCTAGTCAAACAGTTTGGGTTGTGTTATATGACACATTGCATATGAGTCAAATTTGACAAAAGCCTTTTTCTTCAATATCTTCAAATTACAGCTTTTCATTGACAGATCACTTTCATTCTAATTTATTTTTAGTGGATGGTAGTACTTATGAATGGCAGTGAGACTGACAGCCCTAGACACTCCTGCTTAGTATGAGAAGAGGACCTCGATAGAATAGAAATTATTCAATAGACAGCTTGAAATATGATGCAATGACAAAAATCAATATGATATTGTAATTCCCGGCTATGAACTATACCCAAAGGACAGCTTAGGTCACAGAGGTGTGAGAAGAGTACTGTAGCTTTAAGGAAAGAAATTACTCTGAGTAAACTGATGAGGTAAAACCTTAGTGAAGCACATGTGACAGCGTATGTGGATAGAAATCTCCCACAATGTGATCAGAGGTGGACTAACAGGTTTGTGTGAACAGCTTTTTCCTCAATAAACAGAAACTACATACATGCTGCTAAGGGACATCTCAGAGAAATAAGTCAATGAAGCAGTAATAACAGTAATAACCAAACATACCTGAACTATTTGAGTATAACAAAAGGACAGGGGTTTAGAGCAGCAGTTTTGCAGCGTGCGAAGCAGTTGCTCCTACTAGTTCATCCAAGAGGAAGGGTAAGTCTAATTAGCATGAAGGACTTCTAATGGGAGTTTGTTTAAGAAGGACCATGTAAGCCATTAAGTAAAAATCCCACAATAGCTTGAAGTTCAGTGTCCATAGGGCTATCAACAACTTCTTAGTTGCCATTTCATTTTAAGAAGGGGATTTCAAGAAGTAGACAATCTCAGTCAGGAAAAGACTTTTCACATAAAGAAGGAGCTGGCTGAAGAGTCAAAATGACATGGAGGAACAAAATGTGTGACAGCAGATGAAGGTGTGTTGTCAAAGACAGAATAGAACACATGTGATTTTGCTTTTCCCTCTCACTGCAGTTTCTGCCCAGGATGGGTGACCAGAAATGAACAGAGAGTTCCACACTGAAGCATACCATTAATTCACAGAGTGGCGTTAAAAAAAAAAAACAAACTTTTTTTTTTTCTGTCCTTTTTCTCTTTCATCATTAGTGTTCCTTTCTCTTTTTTTTTTTTTTTTTTTTTTTTTTTGTTTTCCTGAGCAGTGACCAGATGTTTTCCACTGAGATTGTCTCAAAGATACCTAGATATTTTTTTTTTCCAGAGTAGTTACAGCTAATTTAGGATCCAGCTGTCTTGTTAAACCTGCCAAGGTCCTAATGTAACAGAACCAAAATGTATGTGAGGTTCAAATCCTTTCTTCCAATTTCAAGCTAACTCATTTGAAAACAGTGTTACTGTTGGCTGACTGGAATACAGGGATAGACTAGTTTGACTGTGCCATTTAAGATCATGTAAGGGGAGTTAATCCAATCTAAACACATTCGTAAGTCCTACAAGTTCTTTGACTCCAGGAAGAAATCTAGATGTTCTGGAAAGTTACAACTAAAAGAACATAAGAGATGAGGAGGCTTTCTAGCAACTCAACATCCCACCAGGATAAGCTAATATTTTGGAATTACTTCAGTACTCTGGTAGACCAGGTTTATTTATGGTCCAGACTGCGTTTTGTTGGTTTGGGAGGCATGTGTATCTTTAGAAGTCCATGGACAGTTTCAACTACAAAGGGCTTGAAGTAGTGCTAGTTTGGATCTTTGTAATAAAGCACACGAATTTTATGATGCTTCTCCCTTCTCTTTCCTCATTTTTTTTCCCTATGAACTTTCAGCTCAGTTTTGTGCCTTGAGGGGCTCATATCGGGGTTACACTTTTGCCACACTTGTGTTGTTTGGAGACATCATCCTTGACAACATTAGCTTGTAACATTTTTCAGCCAAAACTATGCTGGCCATTGTGGATTGTTTCACAAGTGTGATCTATAGCAGGATTATTTCTTATTATAATACACAATATGTAGTATACAATGGTATTCCAATGTGTACTAAAGATACAACCTTACAGGAAGTAATAGACTGGGCTCTTTCAAGCCCAATAAGATAATGTATTTTTTAAAGATCTGTAACGTTGAGGGGAGGAACAACTAGATGGTATTTAAATGCGCCCTGCTCTTTTGCATGCCGATAATATCCAGTACGACTTCTTTGGGAACACAACTTTACATACCTACATCACTGTCTCAGCCTTGGGAGTAAGTTTAAGGATTCAGTGTTCACATTGTCCAGATTTCTGGAGTACATACCTCTGCAGTGCTACATCATTATATTGTTTCATAAGACACACTGTAAAAACTTCTTCCTTGTTTTCAGCAGGTCTCCTTATACCTGCAGGCTGTAAACAAGGATGCTGGGGAAAACAATATGCAAGTCTTTTGGCACCATTGAAACAGATTTTGAAGAGCTCTGGCAGGAAAACCACAGGGAACATGCTGTGATGACAGTGTTACTGCAATGGGTGTCTTCTGCCTAAGACAAGGGGTAAATATGTATTTTAGGCCTCAACTCTGAAAGACACAAGTGTGTCCTGTTTTCCCCTTGGTTGGCTTAGCCAATAGACTCAGTGATTTAATGAGCTTTTAGACTGTCTGAGACTGGGCTTTGACACCTGTGGTACATCCTTTTCTATCTGCACTTGTGTTGACACACTAGTTGACTGGCTACTTGTCACCAGCTCTTCATGGAAGATACTTTCCTGTGTAATCTGCTGGCAAAGCTGCTCTTGTGAGTGCTGCCTACCACGTTTCAGTCAAAATGAAGAGGATTAGTGAAAACCTGTCATTTAAGCTGTGTTCACTCACCTGGCTAGTTTTGACTGACACCATTCAGGGTATGCTCATGTGAACAACTCAGTTGATCTACCTGAGGTGAGGAAGATAGTATTGCTTCACAGGGGGCATGGTGGTGAAGTACAGGTGGGAAAGGTAAGCCATGGCTCCCTCGGCTACCATCCCAAGAAGAACTTTTTGTTTTGGGACTCATCCTTCACACACCTGTGTAGGCCAAAAAAGAAATATTGGGGGAGGGCAAGAAGGGGTAAAATGAAGTGCTATATTCTCACCCAGACTACCTGTTTGCATGGTAGAGTCTCAGGACTCATTCACTCTATTTGCTGTCCAAAGCAGAAACTGTATGTCAGTCTTTCCAAGCAAGGAGGTGTGTGCCTGCTGCATTTGTCTCCCTGGCAAACCCCTAGTTACAGTGTGTTGCAGCCAGTTCTAGCACTAAAGCTCTTTATCATTTTCTTGAAGGCGTAGGGGATAGAAAATCAGTAGTTTTAGTATGCATGCCGCTGTGTCCAGAATTGGGTACTGACCCTCTTTATTGTTACCAGTAAAACTGATGTGACAGTCATACATGGCAGGTTTCCAGCTCTCTGCTCTTCTTGGGGTGGGAGGTAGGGATTGCTCTTTCCTTAGAGAGAAAGAGGACTGGATACTTTCCAGGAAGGAAAGAAAATCCTCCTGTGACCACTGTGGAACTATAGAAGAGCCTACCTGCTTCTGAAGGAAGAACTTACTGTAAATGCAGCAAGACAGAGATGGGAGAAATAAATCATAGGTTATAATGGGGGACATCCCCTTTGCTCTCCTCAAAAAATACAGTATTTCATTGTCTATGATCAACCATAAAAGGCGTTTATGCTTCTCCCATGCATACTAAACAGGACCTGTCTGGCTCATGTGTTTCTTAGAGGACAGATATATCCCTGCTCTTGCAATTCTAATTTCTTACCAAGCAATACAATGTAGTAGCAAACATGTCAAGAAGGATGCACCCAGGTGGAAAGGAGGGACTGAAGCACTTATGTTGCCCCAGGTCACAATATCACTTGGGAAAAATATTGTGTCATCGGGGTTTATCTGCAGTTGTGAGTAATGGAGTTGACAGCATTTCCCTGTTTTTTGGTTGGCTTTTAAACTAGCAACAGGTTTGGAAATTGAGGCATCAAGTCAGAGGGGGTTTCTTCTTTCTTGCAAGCTATTGCAGGTAGGTACTTGAAGGGAGGCAGCTGCTTTGGGCTTGCTGGGGGAGGAATGTGTTCTCTCCAATATATTCAGAGGAAGGTCTTATGATGAAAACCTGGCAGAAAAGCAGAAGTCCTCTTCCCCACTTTACTCCAGACTTCAAGGTGACTTCAAGCAAGGACACATCTGTTTTGTTCTCTCTCTGGTTCTTTCCTGTGCAGTGACCTCAGAGAGGGCTGATGTCCATCATTAAAGGCACTGAATGTCTTGGATTAATCTCTATGTGCAAAGCATTTCAGGCCTCTTTATTTGTCTGTTCCCTCATATATTGGCTCGTATGAGAGGGCTCACAGTGCAGGTCTGTGGCTAAGGCAGTGGGCCATACCCAGTTATGTTCCAAGAGAGATGCTGTGGTGCTAAACCATAGGTAGGTAGTGGATCTTGCAGTGGGGCTCACCCATGCCTGTAATCTCATGCATCCTTCAGTGGGTCAGGGAAGAGGTCAAGCCAGAGAGGTACCTGGGGCCTGAGATAGAGACAAGCTCTGGTATGGTTGTGTAGAGTGACTACGGAACTTGCAGCAGGTGAGACTTGCCTTGTCTGGTGTTGTAGCATATGAGTACTAAGAAGCTCTGCTCTTGATTTCAGCCCTAGGACACCAGGGCTATTTGTATAACCAGGTAGCCACAGCTCCTTGCTGGGATAGCATGAATTCCTGTAGGTCTACCCTAAGTCAAGCAGCAGTTAGCAACTTGCATACCAACAAACCTCTTTCCACAACCAATGGCCAGGAAAGCCTTTGAGCTTTTGGGTGAAGGAAACAAGCCAAAATCAGGAGAAATACAAGACAGTGCTGGGCTTTTGCTCATCCTCTGTTCTGTTTAATTCCAGCTCAAGTATTGTTGACAGTGAATGCTAAACCGAACACAGAACTGTAGTTACGCAGTAACATATGTATTTCTCGCCCCTGCTCCAGCTCCCTGCCTCCTCTATTCCCTTCTGCCTGAGCAACAAACATGCTTTCAGGTGTGAAGTGTTCTGTTTCAATATCAGCACTTGTCACTAAAGCTGATTTCTGGTCATATTTGGCCTTGATCTCTCATTTAGTACTTCCTAAAAAACAGAATGGAAGCTTCTTAAGAAGCCCTTTTTAAATAGTGCTGGGTGGTGATTTAAGAAGCAGAGGCAAGATAAGGAGGAAGAAAAAGGCATTTTCTTCCAGTGTTAAGTGGTGCTTCTATATTTTAATGGCTTCTGAAGTCGGGCAGTCACTGTTGCTTGGTCCCAGTTGGACACTAATTCCTG
>NW_009611164.1:108612-114878 GCF_000690535.1 Cariama cristata | reverse complement strand
TGTGGCAGCTTTCAGAGTGCTCTGAAGCTGAATTTGTAATTGTGACTCAGAGCAGATCAATTCCCTTTCCTTTCTGCAGTGAAATTTGGGTTCCATTACAGACATGAGGATCCCCCAATGTACTAGCAGCATTAAAACAGCAGAACCTGCCGGGCACCGGAAACCAATACTACACAGTATGGTAGCTGGGCTTTAGATAGATATGTTAAACAAGTGCAAAGAATAGAGTGTAGAATACCTGAAAGTCTCTTTTCTTCATTCAGTTGGTCTTACAGCAATGACCATGAGGACTTTCTTGTCCTTGGGGATATTAAGCCAAGGTTAAGAACAACTTTGAGACATTTCTCCATTATTTTAAACTGTGGCCTGCTGCGTTTTCATCCCAATCCTATTCCTCTAGTACTTGTTCTTGCTTAGCCATGTAGGCCCCGTTCATTCAGGAGTCACCAGTCGTAGCCTCTCAGACAGCAGCATCATTGTCATCCTGAGAGAGTAAGTCAATCATGCAGTCTTACCTATTAATGAATAAAAGAGGATGATTTGTTTCTTATTAAATGAAGAGTCAACTATAAAATATAGAAGGATAGGTGTAAGCTGTAGGTCTAGTCAGCAGTCAGGAGTATATTGTCCAAGTATTTAAAACCTAAACTTCTAAGAACAAAAGTGCTACTCTGTCTTCCAGGTCCGCTACTGGACACCCACCTCTAGAAGTACCTTGTCTTCAGACTGGTACTTTCTCTTCTTTTCTAAAGCTTTTGAGAGTGAAGCAGTTAGTAATACTGCCACTTAAAGTATTCTACTTGGAATCCAAGTTGGATTGGAAAGGAGAAATTCAAAGCTAGTGTTTCAGGCTATCTGCAGACTCAGGCAGCACTTTTAAGTGGTGATGCTTAGGTTGCTTTCTCACAGTTCCCTTATCAATTGTTACACCTAGAAGCTTGCTTAAAAACGGAAAGTGAGAGTCTAGTGTACAACTGAGACATCTGGCTGGTTCTCCCCCCTGAAAAGAAAATACCTGTTCCTTTTGGGAAGTGCAATTATATGTTTTATGATAATTATGGTCATTTTCTGGCCTACTCAGCCTAAGAAGTGCTTTCATATTGATTTCAAAGAAGCCATGATTTAGGCTTCTTTTATACTAGAATGGATGATGTCTGCTTCCACTTTAAACTGATGACATTTGTGACTTCAGAAACTCATATTCAATATTAAGCATTTTATTATCTGGTCAGTGCTGCATTAAAATAACTGCAAAAGCTAAACTGTGCAGTAGAGTTCTTCTCAGGCAAATTCAGCTTATATTTCTCTTCCCAGGGCACAGAGCATGGTCCACTAAACTTTTGAATATCCAAGCATGAGACACTGGTGTCTGCCATTAAAAAGCAGCTGTTCCCATAGGAGAGCTAGGGAGTGGTGGACAGTAGTGTTGGGATCAGATGTGCTGTCATGTTAATGGCTTGAATTTGCAGTATGGTGCTGCATAACAGCCTGCAGAGATGCTCTAGCTTATGGTCCCTGTAGAGTATTTGGAGGAGAGAAGTTGGAAGGGGGAGCAGAGTGTAAATAAGACCCATTGGAAGTAAGCATAAAAGTAAAACAAAATGGACCAGGCTTTACAGTTAAAGACTATGCAAACTGTACACTGAATAATGCAAGACATGGCCTTATCCTTAGCCTGTCACTGAGAATTTTGTTGCATTGCAGTCATCTCCAAGAAAAGTCTACTCATGTTATTTCAATAGTAGCCTTTACAGGGCAAGATCATCTCCCACTTAGGTTTTAATTCTCAAAAGCCTAACAAAAATTTAGATTAAAAAAGGCCACACCCTTGCCCACCCCCCCAGCCCCGCACTCCTCATCTGCCCCTCCTGCCCCTCTTCCCTAATGTTTTTCTGTAAGATGATGATGAAGTTGCATTCCACTCCAGGCAGCAAACCCTTTGAAAATGCGTATCTTCACCCCAAACAGTTCCTTTTTTCCCAAATGTGCTAGAGAAATTGTCTCATGATCTGCAGTAATTATCTTGACAGGCCAATTATTAAAAAAGAAATTTAAAAATTAAATTTAAAACATGATACAGGAGCTTGGCTCCTTGTTTTCCTTTTACTGCTGTTTCGCTGCAGAATGCTCTTGGCACCAATTGACATGGGAACTGCATTGCACCAAAGAGGGAAATTATCTTCCCCTTTCTTGATACCAGAGGAAAGATAACCTCTAGGCAGAGATTTCTTTCTAGATTTGTGGGCATTCAGAGCAGGAACAGCACTCTCTGGCACATGGCTGATTATAGTACCCGGGCTAGTAATCTGAATAGTCAAGTCATTTGCTCCTACTGGCCTGCCTGAAAGAACTACCTATTTAGGAAAACAAACTTGGCATGGAAGATTAGGAGAATGGATTGAGCTAACTGTACTGAAAGGGCTTAAAGGAAGATGTGAATGTCCACCTATCCAATATCTGAACAGTTTAATAATGTCCACATATCAAACCTTATGAGTGTTTTTTTAAAGAATTCCTTTGAGCTTGTAGGTTAGTAATAAGTGAGTGGTATGTACCTGCAAAATTCACACTAACAAGTAAACTCTTTGGGGGAAGTAGTTCATCTGTTAGTTCATTTTTCTGGCAAAATTGACATTAACATGCATTATTGCAAGATAAATATTTCAGCACATCATATAAACAGCTATTGAAAAAGGTACCAACTGGAGTCCTTAAGCTTCTACATCAGTGGAGGAATGCAACATAAGGAAGAAATGGGGTCCTCAAGGTGCCTTTCAAGGCTGATTGAGAAACTAACTTGACAAAAAATCTCCTGAAATCTTGTTTTCTGCTCTGCTTTGCTCTTCTCCTGGGTCCTGGGATAATTTGTAATTCAAGCTTGGACAGAATCCTATGCTATTTCCTTCAGACTTATTCCTTCCACATGTGAAATCTAGTAATTTAAACACCTCATCTCCTTTCATAACTGAGGCAGGAAAAAATAGCCAATGATCACTGATTGAATCCATATTTCCACAAAGTTCCAGTTATTTTGTTTGATGTTTAAAAAGTAAAATTAAATTAAGGTAGTTAAAGGAGTAAGTACACTTCTTTAAAAAATACAGATGGTTGTGGCAAATGAATCTGTACTAATCTAGATTTACAAACAAATCCCTCAAAACCTACTGGCCCCATTCCTGGGGTGTGATATCAAGCAATGAATTTGAAACCAGATATAGGTTTAGTAGTAAGTGCTGGTTCAGCTTCACAGGGTGGGAAGCAGCTCAGAATGAGTGATGATGTATTTTGGCTTAAAGCTTTAAGAAGAGCACAGGATAAAGATTGAAAATAAGCTCCATTACCTAATTACTTGGAGCTCAGTGGGAACTGAGGATGCTTGGTAACTTGAAGCCGTATTTTGCAAACTTTTAAAAGTTGATCTCTTCCTCACTAAAGCCTATCACGCATCTCCTGTGCTGCTCTTGTGGTTAAGGACCTAACTGTATTTCAAATCTTTGTAGTACTATACTCCTGCACCATTCTTAACATGCTGAGGACTGTGAAGGAGCTAACAATGGTGGAATTAAAGGTACCACAGTTCAAATCTGAACTGGCTTCCTTTGAAATGAGCAGATCATGCATCTCAGAGCTGATGTTTCAGGATCTCTGCAAAATCCAGCAGAAAAGAAATTGATTATATTTGAGTTATGTTTTCACAGTTGTTTGGTCGGTTTGTTTTTTTTTTTTCTTTTTAATAAACAAAAGAACTACAGATAAAAGACGAATGCTGAGACTAAAAAATCTGAGGAAGGCCGAGTGTTCTTTACATCTTCCTTGAGAAATGGTAGCCACATGACAAACTGGTTGCAAACTGATTAACTTTCTTGATTTTTAAACTGCTTCTAATTTATACACAGACATCTCTAACTTCAGAAACTTGTATCCCATTCTGAGGATGATTTTATGTTGTGAGTACTGTCACTGAAGTGCAGGAAACTGAAGAGAACAGCAGAGTTTTCCCCATGAATTTAAATTTTGTGTTTCCTAGCTTCCTACCAGATTTTTTTAAGCAATGTATTTATTGACCAGGGACTTTTTGAAACCAGAGGGGACCCTGGCTCATTCTGTACAGACTGTTGAAACAATGAAAATGCCGTAATTGCAGCCGCATTGTAGAAGACAAATGGGTAACACTGGGGAGCTGAATTTTAGCCCTCTTCCTCCACATGGCATGTTTCCTGCAGCAATTCCCAACTGAGCCATCAGAGGAAGAACAAGATGCTTTTTCCTGCATCAGTAAAGCCATTTTACGTGTGCAAACTCCCAGGTTTAAAACAATCCATTTTTCCACTGTTGGCAGTTGAGGCAGAAGGCATATATTCCACCTGCCACTAGCTTTTCCCTTGCTTTTCCACATTTGTAACTGTACTTTCTCTTACTTGTTCTAGCAGGGAGTACAACAGCAGAAGTATTACTTACTGTTCCATGCAGTAAAGCACTTCTAAATTATTTCTGCCTAAACCCAAACCAACTGCCAAGCCCATCTCTCCAGACACATTTAGTCAATATACAACAGATTGGTGTGGAATTAGCCTGTATTGTGTGGTAAAGCTCAATGCCTGCCCCCGGAGAGATGAAAGGACTGGGTGCTTGTGTACAGTGAGATAAGCAGCTACGCAGTGCTTAGGGCAGCTGCCCACTGCTTGTTTCTGTTGTAACACTCTCCAGCAGAACAAGCAGAGAGAAATGGTTTGTTGGCACAACCCTACTTTCTGAAGTCCCGAGGCAACCCGTAGAGAGAGTGTCCATGTCACTGAAGCCTTGGAATGATACTAAGGAGATGCTGAGTTCTTTCCTGACTGGCAAAAAACTGGGCATGTCTAGCATGAGATCTGTAGAGACATGTGAGTATTGGAGGTATTTAACACTCATAGGTATCCTCAGGTCTTTCCTAAAATGCAAAAGGTCCTTTGCTAAGCACTAACAAGACCACATTATGTGTTGTGCGTTCTGCTCAGGCAGCTGCCTGGCTCTTAGGCAGAGTGCTGCTGGGTCACCAGGGATGCCAAGGTCCCTCTGCAGATCCCAGCCTTAGCTCCTCTCTGTTTAAGCATCATCTCTGTAAAAGAGAGGGATTTTTTCCCTGTCTGCCAGGGCTGCAGGGAGGCTAAGTTCCTTGTGCCTGCAGGAGATGATTACTGATAAGCCTGCCAGGAAGTATGCGGAGTCCCTGTACCCAAGGCTCTTACAAAGGTAGAGTGGATAAGGGTTTCCACATAGAGAAGATACCCAGGAAAACCTGGCAGTACTGCTTCGCAGCAACAGGAGAGGAGGCAAAACTTATTCCACTAAACTGAGCTGAAAGAAGGATCGGGTACAGCTGGCACATTTCAAAAAGTTTGTCTGCTTTAACTCTCCGAGAAATTACTGTATTTTCAAATGGATGAAGACTTTTGCTGTAGAATCAGAGATCTCAGCTTTACTTAGACCGATCTTTCTAATGAGCTATTTAACCAATACAAACTTCAGTCTACCTAATGTATGTCAAATGGAGAGCCTATTTAACTTTGCATTAATTATGACAGAAGACTAGAGACAGGAAATAGTTGTGGTTGAGAAGATATCAAATCACAATTTGTTGCAATGAAGCTTCAACTGTACCACAGATGTGGTAGCTGTACGCATCTCCTCTTTTACTAGATCAAAGAAGAAAACACATTCTAATAGTAAAGAAATAAAAACATCCCTTGTATTAAAGCCTGACCACCCTGACCTTTATGCAATGCATTATTGACAATTCCGTTAACATTTATTTAAACTTAATTTCCCAGAGCAGGACATGACAGAAAGTAAGAAACATTCATTTCAATTGTAAAACCTTTCACTTTAATGCATCTCTGAATTAATTGGGCACAGTCTTCATATCAAGTAAAATAAATGGGCTGATAATTGATTAGGACCTCAAGGAACAATGAGATCTGATTGGCTAGGAAAAGAGAAGTGACCTATAAAAGGTCAGGATATTTTCAAATTGCTTTTTTAATAAAGCATGTTGATGAAGAAATTATCTGCAAGGCTTAGATGAAATATTCTGATTTGATACATAACTTCTGTCAAAGCGAAAATGGAATGTGATGTAACTTAATTCTTGGAAAACTTGAGATCCTCTTTTGAAAGAGATGAGTCCTCCTGAGTCCCAATACTAGGCTTTGTTATGCTCTGTAGCCCAGCATGGCTTTTCTTATCTTACCTTTCCTTCTTTTTGTCAAGAGAGGTCTGACAGGTCT
>NW_009611164.1:105160-108581 GCF_000690535.1 Cariama cristata | reverse complement strand
GAAGAAAGGCTCACGGAAGGGATTTTGGTTGGTTTTCTGCCTTGCCTATTATGAACACTGCTTTTCCCTTCTAAGATCTCCAACTCCTCTCCAGCTTTTAGCTGCCTTTAGCTGAGAGTCTGGGATGAGCAGAAAGGGATACTGATGCTTGTGGTGAGGCTGATGGTCTCATCTTCATCCATGGCCAGAACATTCACTTTTGGAGCAAGCCCCTCTCCTCTTAGCTGGACTTTTCAGCCTGTCCTCAATCCCTGTCCTTCTCCCAGCTGCACTTTTAGAGTACTGTGCCCTTCTCTCTACGCTCTCATGCTGACACAGCACTACAGCAATTCTTGTCAATATGGGAGTATTACAAGTTCCTAGCTCAATGAAAATGTTTCAAGGTTCTGACTGATAATGAGTCCTTGCTTCACTCCACCAAGCTGTTTGCAGCTTGACCGCTTTCGCTCTGTCACTAGAGGAAGATGTTTCCCCTTATGTGCTCCTGGCTCAAGTGTCTATCCCAAGTTGACTGATTATTTGTTCATCTTGACCTTCCAGCAAGCCTCTGCCTTTCTATGAACAGATGCAAAAAGTACTCACCAGGCTTCGTGCTGTGCTGGTTAAATCAACTAGAGCACACCACTCCCGGGCGTCTCTTCTTTGGGCTGGATCCCAACTAATCAGTGCAGTGATAATAAAATGCTGATCCCTACCTGATGTACAGCCTCCCTTTCATTCACGAAGGGGCTGCTGAAAACATTGTGTTTCTGGGAAGCCTTCCAATGCTGATGACCACATACCCACAGTAAATTCTTATTTGCCTCCTGTTTGTTTTGTAATGATGTGTACTGCACTCTTGCTGCAATGTTTTATCAGCACTCAGGTTTCTCAAAAGGAGGTACAACAAGGCTTTCACTGGATAAGCAGACAGTCAGCCTGGTCTGGCTCCTGGAAATGTCCCATTTTTGTAAGAGACTTAACTATGTTGTCAGTATTGTCATCCTCGCCCCAGCACAAGGTAATTTCATTGCAGAGCTGTCCTCTTCAAAGTATTTCACTGTTGAAAAGTAGTTAGATACTTTTTCAGCAGGGTTAGTTGTCAAGCTCTGAGAGATTTAAAACCTCTCATTTTTGTTTGTGGAAGTGTCATAAAGACTGATTGCATTTAATGAAAGCTACAAACTGGAATCCCAAATTCAATCTTGTAAATGTTGGAGATTTCAGCCCATCAGGGAGTGATTATCCCCCTGTGCTAGGCACTGGTAAGGCTGCACCTCGAACATTGTTCGGTTTTGGGCCCCTCACTACAAGAAAGATGTTGAGGTGCTGGAGCCTGTCCAGAGAAGAGGAATGAAGCTGGTGGAAGGCCTGGAGCACAAGTCTGATGGGGAGTGGTTGAGGGAGCTGGGGTTGTTTAGCCTGGAGAAAAGGAGGCTGAGGGGAGACGTATCACTCTCTACAAGTACCTGACAGGAGGTTGTAGCAAAGTGGGGGTCGATCTCTTCTCCCAAGTAACAGGTGATGATAGGACAAGAGGAAACTGCTTCGAGTTGTGCCAGGGGAGGTTTAGATTTGATATTAGAAAAATTTCTTCACCAACAGGGTTGTTGAGCATTGGAACAGGTTGCCCAGGGAAGTGGTTGAGTCACCATCCCTGGAGGTATTTATAAGATGCGTAGACATGGCACTTAGGGACATGGTTTAGTGGTGGACTTGGCGGTGCTAGGTTAACTGTTGGACTTGATGATCTTAAGGGTCTTTTCCAACCTAAACAATTCTGTGATTCTATGATCCTGAATCCCAGTTGAATGCCTTATGTATGTAAAGATCCATGTTCACAAAACAAACTGCCGCATCCCTTGAAGAAGTTAGCTCCTTAGAGCCCCAGAGGAGAACGGGAGATGTGCCCATGCCTGTTCACACCAGCTCCTGAGTGTAAAACATTCTGCCCTTGGTTGTTAAGCCAATAGAGCAGCGTGTGAACTGGAATGAGTGAGACACGGGCACATGGCATGGAGAAGAGAGCCTTGTGCCATCACGGCAGGGTGCACGAGCTGGAAACAAGATATTCTATAGTTCACCTGGCAGAGCCCTTGTGTTTTGGCTGTACTTTGATTGCCTGCTTTTGTTCTGCATGAATCAATTTTTTTCAGGCCCCTGATGAACCCTCGGATTTCCCTGCCTTCATAGCCTTTGGGCATTGACTTCTATGGTTTCAGTGATCTCTAAACAAAAGGACATTAAGTGTTTCTCTCCCTCAGCTGAATGGAATATGGCTTCAGCCCCGGAGCTTTAGTGGGACCTGTGGGAACTCAAGTCCCATTACACAGCACCTTCTCCCAACACGCTTTGTCGGGGAAATCTGCACTGCACATTCTTTCTGAAACTTCTTTATAGGAAACTCAAAGCTCTTTTTTCTAATACTTAGGTTTCAAAAACACGTGGCTCCTGGGAATGCTTGGATGGGGGGCTTTCTAAGGAAAACTAGGCTATGAAAGGAAAATATCCCTCTTTATTTCTAGAAATGGAAAAAGTGCCCTAGCTGATGACACGTAGGACATATTTTCAGGTACCCATTTGGAGAGATGTACATCACTGCAGCAATATGCTGTCCTCCTCCTTCATTGTTAGCAGTAAGCTGGTGCCTCCCTTACCCATAGCCAGTGTGAGGGAGGCAGGGGTGTAGCACAAGCCATGTTTGTCACCTCTGGAAAGCTGCAGATGAAGGCAGTCTGGGTCAAGGAAAGGACCCGCTGGTCTATGATGGCTACTTGATAAAATCTAGGCATTCCCTATGAGTTAAACAGATAGTCCCACTGTTAAACTGATAGTCTGTTCCCCTCCCCTATAGCCAACTGAGAAGTGGATATAGAAG
Organism: Cariama cristata; assembly: GCF_000690535.1. Classification (NCBI taxonomy): domain Eukaryota; kingdom Metazoa; phylum Chordata; class Aves; order Cariamiformes; family Cariamidae; genus Cariama; species Cariama cristata. The sequence goes on along the minus strand of NW_009611164.1, from coordinate 105,724 downwards.
TTTAATGTCTGAAATTGTGTATGGCTTTCCCCTCCTCTTCTCCCCCATCTTTTAATCTCTGTAATTGCCCAGAAAAAAACAGTATCAGTGTTGGTCAGAAGGCGTAACAGGCTTTACGGTATAGAAAGTGTGGGCAGTCCAGATCTCTGTACAAACTGAGACCTGACACACATGGGCTTATATGTACAAGTCAAAAGAGGACCAGTGAAAAAATCTTTCTGTGTTTTTTGGCTGAAAGGATCCTAAACCCCTAGAAACCATAGCAGCCTGTAGGACTGCAGTGCTGTGTATATTTCTCCCACCTGCTGGTCATCCAGCTCTGAAGTCAATCTTCAGAAGACAGGAGCCTCTGTGGAAACGGCATCCATTTCAAATTACAAGTAGCATGCTGACTCCACCTGGAAGTTGTCCAGGGAAATGAAGTTTGCACCCTAGGCAAGAGGGGCTTCTTGGACTGCTGAAGTAGAAGTAGCAATGTCCAGTGGCAAGGTTTTGGGGTAGGGACCTTACAGCTCTAAGTTTGAAGTTGGACTCTTCCCTGCTCTGCACCGAGTCTACCCTTAC
>NW_009611164.1:98808-105129 GCF_000690535.1 Cariama cristata | reverse complement strand
TCCTGCTCTCACCACTGGTTTGCCTGTTTTGTGAAGCAGCTTGAGAACTGCTGTAAATTACACCTCAAACTGCTAAGGGAAACCCAAGTCACTGCCAGGAGTTAGTTCACAAGCAGGTCATCAGTACCTGCAGTCAGAGCAGGAGTCCCTGGAGAGGAAGAGGGTGGAAAGCTGGGAACTTCTTGACAGCTCTTCCAGAGTAAGTCATCTCCATAGCCCCCCTTGTCTGTGAAATGACAAAGGTATGTAACTGACAAAAAAGAAAAAAGAAAAAGGTGGAAATAGAAATGACCAATATTTGGGGTTTCTGTCCTGTGGTAAACCTCAGCATTTCAGGACTTTTTTATTCCTGCTTAGGACAGAATACCAACATGTTAACTATTATTTTTTAAGAGACTAGAAATTCTGCAGGAAAAAACAGTTTAAAATGTTGGAATATTTAATTTTTTATTTCCAAATGAAAAATATGGGCTTTTACTTTTGTGTGTGGCATAGCCAATGTTTTCTTGTAGCAACTTCTTTCATTTTGTAGCAACTGCTTTTCTTTTCTCCCTTGCCTTTCTTTCCCCTCTCCCTTCTCCCTGTTCTCCTCTCCTCTCCTCTCCTCTCTCTTCCCTTCCTCCCGCAGATTTGTAACCACAAGGCTGTATTTTCTCCTCTCCTCTCCTCTCCTCTCCTCTCCTCTTTCTTCTCTTCTTTCTGCAGATTTGTAACCACAAGGCTGTATTTTGTATGAAACATGGCCCATTTTGTTCTAGAGTGACCTCAAGCACTGTGCTGAGGGGCTGGTTCAAAGCTTTGCCAAACACTTTCCCCAGCTCTTAGATTTTCTTTTAAAGTCTCCTAGTCAAGTGTTAACTGAGCTTAGTCCCAGTTATAAGAGCTGAGAAGATCACATCTTGCAATGATACGACTCTAGGCATGAAACAAGTGTACTGATATGGAAGTCACACTTAGAACTACTCTCATACATCACAGGTTGAGATTCTGTCCTGTTCCTTTCAATAGCACCTTAGAACTGCTGCTACACCAGGGTAATGTAATAAGATGCTGTGTTAGCAAGAGTATGGGAAAAGGGTTGCAATTTGTGTACAGATGTATGCATACCCCTTTCAGAAGAAACAAGGGCTAAAATGCAGTATCCTAAAGGCAATTGAATTGTGCTTTTGTTCTAACTTTCATGACTTGCTGTGTAATGTAACTCTGACTGTAAATACAAGGATTTGTTCTCTGCTGACACCTGTGCAAATAGGGTGTAAATTCTTAACATAGTACAGTAATGTTTGCCTTCATTTTGCACTTTGCAGGCAGAAGAGTACCTGTGAAAAGCGTACCTGTGAAAGAACAAAATCCTTCCTGGCTACATTACAGATTAGGAAGCACAACAACCCTTGTGCTTTTGAACTTTGGGGCACGGTTTGGCACTGTTTTTTCAGTATGAATATGTAGTCCAGCTCCCTGCCCTAAGGCATTTTCACCTAAACCTATGTTGTTCTTCGAAGATATTTTGTCTAACATTCTTAAAAACCTTTTGGTAGCCTCCCTAGGAAATCTAGTCTTATGGTACTCTCCCATTACAGTTTCTAAAGATTAACCTAATGTTTCTGGTTATTTCAGTCCATTACAACTCATCCTGCCCACCATCAGTGGGAAAGCAAACTCATCCTCTTCTCTCTGAAGCTGTTCTTTCTGCATTTCAGGACTTAGCACAGCTCCTCTCCATGCTATCTTCACCACATCAAGCAACACTAGTTTTTGCAGTCTTTGTGCTATCTTTTCTTGCCAATCTCCTTTTGTCTCCCAGTTGGTCTGTATCTCTTCTAAACAGGTGTTGCTCCAGTGGAGACCTTAATAATAGTTTGGAAACATTATTTCATACACTATGCAGATTACGCTCTTGTTTGTGCAGGACAATCTGTGCTCTTTTTTCTTTCTTTTTTTTTTTCATACAGACATGCTATGGTGCTGTCAACTCATGTTCAGCTTGTGATCCTTTCTTACAGAACTGCTGCCCAACCTTGTTCTGTGTTTGTACAGTTGATTGTTGCTGCCTGAGCTCTGCATCATTTGTAGATTTGGTGGGTGTCCTCCCTAATACATCATCTAGGCCCCAGTGAGAACATTAAATCATCCCTATGGAACCTTACTAAGCCCATCTTTTCATTTTGACAGTGAATGATTTTCCAGCCAAGTCTGCACTGCCTGGCCCTTAGAGTACTTTTGTCTGGCCCACATTTCCTTATCTTCTTTTTTAAAGTATCATGTCAGTGTCAACAACGTTACTGAAGTCAAGATACATGATGTTTTCTCTTTTTCCCCTAAAGCTATTCCCCTGTCATAGAAGAAAGTTAGACTGGTTTGACATGGCATCTTTGTGACAAATCCATGTTGGCTATTACTCATCTTTTGTTTTCTTCAGGTATTTAAGTAATTTGTTTATTTGTTCCAACATTTTTCCAGGAATTGGATTTTAGCTCTATTGTTTCTTGACTACTCCTCCTTTCCTCCCCTTTTTTTTTTTTTTTTTTTTTTTTTAATATATAGGCATTCTTCTTGCCCTTTTGCCGTTTTCTAAATCCTCACCCTTCCTCTTGGGGGTCTTGGTGCTCAGAGACATCTCCAGCCAATTCTCTAAATATCCTGGGATTTTCATTAAGCCCAGCTGATTTGAAAATATGTGAATTATCCTACTACTCTGTACTGCAGCCTCAGCCTGCGTTCAGGACTTTGTCATGCTAAGTGCTGGATACAAGTAATAAAGATAGTTCTTTCACTGAAGACCTGATTAGCCATACTTATGGAGAAGCGAGACTAAGCAGAAGCCTCTGGCCAGACAGAAGGCAGGTTAAACAATGAAACATTCTTCATTAGCTTAAAAGATAAAAGTGTCGTCTTGCATGTGTTCTGGCTGTTACCAAATGTTTTGCAGGCATTCCAGCAGGGAGAATTTTAAGGCAGGAGTCAAAAGAGGACAGTGTTTTAGCTGGCCTGCCTTTTCACACAGATCTTCTCTAAAGCAATAGAAGAGACAGGTATAAAGACTAGACAAAGGAGTGGGTGTTAGGAACAAATGGTGAAGAACAGATCACCTGGACTGCTAGGCTGGCCACTGTGCACAGAGCTGGAAGCACAAGTCATGGGCTGAAGTAAAGTTGTTAAAACAAGTGGGGAACATAAGCGTGGGCCTCCTGTCATACGCTGTCTACTGGCAACTGAGGTCCACTGGTGTGTTTTGGTGGTGTGTGTCACTGGCAGGTGCTTTCACCCAGCATCTCTGCCCTGGAGCCCACTCAGATGACCTCCCATCATGATGCTGTAGCCCTGGGGAGGTGATGTGAGCACAGCTGAGCCATGGTTTAAATGAAACCTTGTTTTGCCTTCTGTTTTCTCCCTCATTTGGCATAGGGTTAAGCTGGACAAGTTTGCATGAAGGGGTTAGTGTGGTTCAATTCGGACTGGGCGCATTTGCACTCTGATCTGCTCCGTGCTCAGCTGCAACTGCTGTCAGCCCATCGGCCCAGGGGCCAGGTGGACATTTGACACTGACAGGCAGGCTGTAAACTTCTGCCTTGAATGCCTAGTGTTATGGCAGCCTGGGCAGGGAAATAGGGTGCATGTCCTGATGGGAAGAATGACCAGAGCAGGGAAGAAAGAGGACCTCGTGAGAGGTCATTACCCAAAGGTGTTTTTTACTCAGAGACTTTGGAGAACTCCGAGTCCGGGACAGGGGCTAAGGCACTTAACAGTTCAGATACACCATTTCTGGCTGCTAGAATAGCTGAATTGAAATTGGCTCAAAGTGGCTACAGACTAACTATCCCAGCCTTTTTCTCCTGATACATCTAAGACTGTTCTTGGAAATTATTATTTTAATGGTTGATTAATGAGTTGTGAGCCACAGGAGGTAATTAGACTGCTAATCACCAGGTTCAGCAACCTCACCAGCCACTCAGATTGCTCTCAATGGCAGCCCTTTTACCTCCATAATGCTAAACTAGCATTAAGGAACACTGTTAATGCTGTGATGCTCCAGTTGAGCTCAGCCTTGCCAAACAGCATTAAGCTATACATATTCTCCTTCACACCATGGGGCTCTTCACTGTAGAGATTGTTTCTGCATTGGGCAGCTTCATTAATTCAGTCATTCCATCTTGCCATATAATGAAAGAGAAAAGTGCACTAGCTGAAGGTTTCGTCCTACTGCCCAGAAGGCTTAAATAAATAACATAAAAATAAAGAATAAAACCCTCTAGCCCACGTGTTGTGCAGGGCCCCAGCCGAGCCGGTTGGCTGTGTTTGCCAGACTGCCGCTGAACTATGCTGCAGGTGTTCTCTGTCACAGCGACACATGTTTGAACCAGGCGCCCTGTGAAATCTGAAAAAGTGCACTTCCTCTGCTTTGTCAGCACGGCTCCCCTTTGCCTGCAAGGTTTTTCAAAAGCATGAGGGAAATGACTCACCCAGCAGAATGTGGGAATTATCCTGTTTAGCTGCTCCGCTTTATCCTGTCAGAAACGCACGATGAAAAACTTTAGTCACAAGAGACCAAAGGGGCTCCCACATAACTGACAGACACCAACTGTTTGAGAGCTCAGATCCTGTTATCGAGAGGAGTCTGACCCCCGTGCTGCACCTCCATTTATCATCATTTTAATCCAATTGGAAGTCTTTTCAAAAGTCTCCATGTTCTTTCATCCTTTCCCCACTTTCTTTTACCCCAAATGTTCTCTTCTTTTCTCCTTTTTTTGTTTACTTTTAAACTCCCTGCCCTCCCAAATATTTTTTTTTCCTTTTAACTTGGAAAAGGATAAATTTTTAGAGATGATCCCAGGCCCAAACTTCACTGTTAAAGCAGTATAAAGAGAAGATTACTTCACCAAAATTAATGGAGTTAGTTCAGATTTAGCTGTTGAACTGGGCAGAATTCAGCTGGCTAAGTCACTTTTCTTTTTTTCCTTTTTAATCTTCAAAGTGGTCCTGAAAGGTGCCAGACAGCAACTGAAAAGTTTACTCATACAAGCTAAGGCCCAAATTTCTCCATCTCCTGTCTGTCATTAAGGTAGTAAGTGTTACTCTGCCAGGTATTTTATACTCAGAATGAGAGATGGTTCTTACCCATGAGGTCTAAACCTTTCTTCATGAAGGCATTTAAATGCCTGAGCACTTTTTAAACACTCAGAGAGATTACTTGTGTGTTTAATTTCCTGCATCTGCCTAAATGCATTCTGAATCAGTGTCCAAAAGAGTCAGGGAAAAAAATACTATTGTCATTCCTGTTTCATGGGAAGAAGAAAGATGATTCTGAATGATCCTGTCCCTTGAAAATAGAATCTTGCTGTTGATATGCTGGTACAGTCCTCCTCACGGTATCACCTGTCCACAGTGGGACCTTAGTTAGGATCTGGCCATAGTGACATATTAGGCTGTGACTGTGGAATATATCTTATTTTTTAGCCCCTGTTCAGCACAGAGTCAGGGGATTCTGGAAGGTGTGGGGGCTGCCCGGCTTGTAGGTGATGCTCACATGGTTGTCCTGTGCCTTGGAGCCAGAAAGACTCCTAGGATGTTTCTAGATGCAGCTGTGGAAAGGTGAGGAAGAACTGCTGACATCTGCGGTCAGAGCAGGAGGGTCGAGGGGCCATAGCACAAATGCCTGCTAAGTGGGAACTCCTGGGGTAGAGATAGGCCCCTGGAGTATGGGGCTAAGGTACTGCCTAGTTCTGTGAATACTCTGAAGTAGTTATAATGCAGCATATAGGCTGGAGAAATAGGGAGGAGGCTGGAGTTTTCAAATTATTTTTTATTTTCATTAGGGAAAAAAATTCAGCCGATGAAATTCCTCAGAAATCAGAAACAGAAAGAGCAAGCTTAAGCTCAGAAATTGTGTGCTTTGCCTCAAATCTAGCATGAACTAGCTAACCAGTGCAAAGGGCTACATGAAACATCTTGGTTTTCATGGTGTCAAACACTAGTCACGCTTTGTCCTTGCACGTACTCTGGTATTATCGGGACCCATCAGTGTTTGTGCAGTGTTATTGGAAAGCTGCTGACAATAAAGTCGTGCCTTCTGAAAACAAAACAAAGACCAAATAGTTTTAGCATGTTTTGTGTCAGTATGTTTTATGTATTTTATCTGAATGATAACTGCTACTGCCAACAAAAAAAAAGAAAAAAAAAAGAAAATAGTGGTCAACAAAAGGTAAACTGAGGCTCTTAAGAAGGGCTGAGGTCTAAATCTGGCTGTGCAGTGAGGCCGCATTGCCCCTAAAGGCGCACTGAAGCTGAGCTGTTTGGCTAGCTCTGGCATTTCCTAAGCATTCC
>NW_009611164.1:58318-98561 GCF_000690535.1 Cariama cristata | reverse complement strand
GGGAAAGAATTGCAAAGGATCAGCTGCATCACATTTTGAGCGTAATTATTTTGAAGGCTAGTTGGGTAAACATAAATTGTGGAAAGAACTGTGTTTTTGTGATGATGGAAGAATTACGAGGGTTTCACAGCTTAACTAAGCCATCCTTGAACCATTCTGACCTTCAGATTTTCAAAACTGATTTTGGAGAATTCTCCTCTCCCCTTCCCTTCCCTTCCCTTCCCTTCCCATCACACATTTTCTTCAACTACTGGGTAGAATTGCAAAAAAAATATTTGAACCTTCACAAGTTCAGTTCAGATTGACCCTAAAATCTTGGTGAAAGCCTGGGAAGGACAGAGGTAGGGAACTCTCTCCTTTGGTCTGGAATGTGATTCACATGAACAAATTGCAGCACCATTTTTGTGTTTCCAGTGGTATCTAGTTCTGGATTTCTAGTCATTGTTTATCAGCCCTCGCATGTACAATAAACAGGCATGAAGTTATTCAGATTCCCTATAAACTTGAGTGGAAAACCTTATGTCATTCTCTCAGTTCAGTGTTTGTATTGGGAAAGAAAAGATGGTGGCAAAAATAAGGCTGAAACACCAAGTACCAACACCAAGTGGGAAATGATGTTGGGGCAAACTGCTAAACGAACACTGAGAGAGGAAAATGAAGTTTACAACCACTCCCACTCATCATTATGGGAAGACTGAACTTTCCTCTCTGGCTCCCCTTCTTATCTTTTCCCGGCTGAAACAAATCTAATCTAAGCATTTTTTGATCTTCAAGATGTTCCAAAATCAAAAACGTAGGTCCGATTATCCATTATGCATGCAACCATACTGCAAGTTTTCCAAAGCCATCTGTAGGGGGAGGGTATATCTCTGCTAAGCTAGAGCATCCCTACACTCGTTCTGCCTCCTTACGTCTCTGATCTCTTGTGTTCAGGTCAGGGTCTACTCCTATCTATTTACTTACTTATTTCACAATTTACACCATATAGCTACGCTAAAATTCTATCAAGAGTCAATATGTAACACAGGTGAAAAAAAAAAATTTAAAATCTGTAACAAGGAACATCTCCATTCAGCCCATTTTTTCAGGGGGAGGGAAAAACACAGAGTGCATAAATAGATTATACACCATCTTAAAAGGATTGCAAACATAGTTATGGATTTGTACAGTAAAAATTTCACCTTACAGGGACATTACAATTGTCACTTACATGAGGATATTCTTAGTATGTAATAAAAAGGGAAAATTCGAATTATTTATTCTAGCACAGTTTAAATTATTCCCATGCAAAGTTTTCTGAATGTATAAGACTGAGAATATATTGCCCTTTAAAGTAATGTTAATAGAAATGTATAATTAAGAAGCCCTAAACCCACAAAATTAATGAAAACTGTCAGGTGTCACATGAAACTTAATATTGATCTGACTCTGAAAAGTGGTTGGGTAAAGCTGGAGTCTAGGTCAAGGGAGCTGTTCATTGTTTGCCTTTGCTGCCTTTTCTGAAAAAAATACCTTGTGTTGCTTTATATTCACATTACCATTACGGCATTGGAACAGCCAGGGAAGAGGATTGCCTCCAATTCCTTCCTCTGTGTGACAACCAGAATATTCCTGCTAGTTCATTGTCATTTTGGCACCTGTGCAAATTTACTTCATAAACTGAAGGCAGTGCAGCTCCCTGGGCTTTACTGAGGCTGTCACTGGGGCTGTAGAGCTTTTCTTCCTTGCCTGGATGCTAAACAGAACCAAAGAAATCCAGCGTGACTCGCTGATCCCAGGCTCAGTTTGCAGTGCTGGTGATTGTGAGGAAATCCATACAATAACTGCTCTACCCAGAAACTGAACAGGTCCCTTAGCCAAAAACAAGCCTGGAGCCCTATACTGTAACTTTGACAAACACTTCTTCAGCTTCCCTTGCTAAGCATGTTATGGCTTTTAGAAGACTTCTTGGGAGACAGAAGGGAATAATTCTCAAGAAATAATTCATTTAACAATTCTTTTTTTTTCCTATTCACAAACAGTTGTGAAATTCTCACATTGATTCATTATTTGAAATTATTTTCCAGTGAGTTCATGGAAAAATACTAAGGTTTCAGATTGTGCCAGTTGGAAACATTAGAATTAACTGTGCCTTCACACTGTGAAGCATGTAACTAAGTGATATAAGTTGAATTGCATAACTTAAACTAGACAAATAATAGTGTGTTTAATAACGTGCAAATGTTGAAGTGCAGAACATTGTATTTGGGCAGTCTATGTTAGTTCTGTAAGTCACCTAATCAAACCTGGGAAACATAATCACATTCCTTTGGTGGCTAACAAGTTATGATTTGGATTTTAGCTGGGTTGTAAGAGTTTAGTAATGCCAACACATATTGAAAGCATGACTGTAGCTGCCAAATATGTGCTTGTAACAACAGTGTAAGATACTTCTGGGACTTCCTGTGCACCTTGGGTTTGTTTTTTTTTTCACTTTTTCTTTTTTTAATCTGAAGCATAAGGACTGTGCATACTGGTGATATTTTAAGGTAGAACATATTCTCAACCCACCTCTACCTTTAACCAAATTTTTCATCAGGGAATTCATTAGAATTTATGTACACTGGGAGTGATAAAAAAGTTTTATTTTGTGGGTTTTTTCTCATGATCATAACTCAGAAGAATTGCAGAATGCATTTGTTGGTCTATTTAGTAAGAGCATACTTTACCATCAGTGCTCAGGGAGTTTGTAACTTTCATGAAGTCTCGTAAGTAGCTCCCAGCAGAGTTGTATAAGGTTTGGTTTTGTTTCTTATTTCAGTGTGAACACAAATGTACCTGAGAATTTATTGAAGTTATAAGAGTCACGTAGATAAACTGGAGAGTTTATTGCAATGAACTGTATTTTTCTGCTTGTGGTAACCATCTTAGCTGCTGACCAGTGCTTGCAACCTTTTACACTAAGCCGGCATGGTCCCAGTTTCCTCAGTAGCTATCAGGCAGATATTCCAGCTGGAATCTTTCCCGTGGTTGATGTAGACTGACAGTCAAGCCCACAAAAACTGTGGGAATAAGAACTTCAATAGACCATAACTGAGGTTGCCAGAGATGTTGAGTGTCAAGAGCACAATGTTGGTTTCAGTGAAATTTGCACCTGCTTAACATCAGATTTGCGCTTCTCCCCAGCAAGGAGGCAGTGGATGTGGCTAAGCTTCCAGTCACAGAGCTCTGTGGTATGTTGCTGCTCCTATCTGGTGGGAAGATGCTATGGGTAGGTCCCAATGAGCTGACCAAAACATGAACCAGATATCCCAGCTGCTTTGTAATGGCCCTGATAATTCACGTTAAGGTGAACAACTTACCTGAAATCCAGCCATTTGCTATAACATGTTGTTCCTACAGATTTGCCTACAGGCTGAGGTAGTGGTAATACAATGTCAGGTGCAGGGATGCAGTGCAGGGGAACTCCCTGTGCTTTCAGACTAACCAGCTGCTCTTCTTTTCTTGTTGTCTGATTCATCGCTGTTGAATCATCAATGTACTGGATAAAACAGAAGCAAGGAAGCTCATTTACTATTTTTTGGGTATGTCTACACATTTGCTTTGCTATCTGAAGTGAGCCACTGGGCTGGAAGACTTCTGCACACATAGCTTCTTATCACATCTTCTTGTAGGGGTTATTTCAGCCTATAACACTGTCATTGCAAACTCTCTCCACTACAGACTGTCTTGAGACCCTCAAAGTTTTCCCCCAAGCCTCTGCATCCGTGCAGCCCAGGCTTGTCTAGCAGGTACCATGTCCTCCTGCGGTCTGCATTACACAGATGATACCACTATTACAGCTGCTACTGTTTACACATGACTACTATTAAAGAGCTTTTCAGTGGAGGATCCTGTTCTCTTTACTGCTTGCTTCATTTTGTGTATCAGGGACAGACATATGGAGTTTCCTTCTTAGCCCTTCTAATACCAAGCCTACAGACTGGGAGCTCTTCAGTCTAGAGATGGCTTTCACACAGCCCACCTGTGAGTAGTGTCAGACCTAAACCACTGCATAGTTGGCTCCTTTCCACACTACCTCCTATCAGTCTCTCTGAAGGAGCCACTGTTACCCAACTGAGATGATTTGTCCTGTGGAATTTGCTTATTGCAACTTATCTTGAAGAGGAAGGAAGTGACTCGGTAGCAGAGCTGTGGTAGTACATTGCTTTTTCGGTATTTGCCTTGTGATCTCTCAGACCTATCCTGGACTACGTGGTGCATAAGACTCAGGCAAGAATTCCTGCCCTCTAGAGGTTTAAGGCTCTGTTGAGGTTTGCACCTGTGTGTTCTGCTAGGTGTTGGATGCATTGCTTGTAAAGTCATAAAGCTCGCTGTTTGACATCTTTGCTATCCAGAATGACTATTTTTCCTTCAGGTCCCACTCCGTTGAGCAAAAGTCCACAGGGCAGGTCATGCTCTTGATCAAGAAATCTACTTGAGACTGAAATGGTGGCTGTGAGTCACCTAAAGGAGCTTTTCCTTGTGTCTGTGGGCAGGAGTGTCAATTCTGAGGTAAAAATAGACAACTGCCAGCACCTGAGCAGGCCAAGGGAATCTCCTTGGCTTAATGTAGGCTGGCATCTGGCCTGCTATAAATATTGCCATTGTCCCTCTTTGCTCTTCCTGTTTGTAGAGTTTTTCCAGCATTGTCATGGCATCATTCATCCCTCCTTCATTGCCAAGCAGTGGGCACTTGGCAGATGGCAACTCATTCCTCAGGAGGCTCCACGGCTATCACAGAGAAAAGTGGTGCCTCTCTCATTGACTGTTGTTCTCATGTGCCATGTCTCAGAAATGAGAGTCTCTTGGTATTGTGTGCCGTTGTCCCTCTAGACAGCGCAGGGCTCTGTCTTAGGTTAGACACAATGACATTTTGTCTATCTCTGCCACCTCCTTGAGCATCAATTGTTGTATCTGCCCTTTGTTTTCCCCTGCTCTCTCAGCTGAAAATAAAGGAGCCTCTGTTACTCCCTTAAGTCCCACAGACAGACTAAAAGGACCAGAGCAGGCTCTCATGTCCCTGACACCTCTGTGTTACAACATGCTGGTTTTTTGCAGGTGTGTACATGTTTAAAGAGATCACAGGAAAATGCCTCCTGCTCAGCTCTGAAATACTCTGAAAAACACCACTGTTGGTGTCCCTGTCATACTTTTTCTGACCAACTCTGAACCACAAAATGCATGGAAGTCAGGAGAAGAAACTAATTCTTGTGAGATTTCATGTTCCCATAGCATCCTATGTGTGCCTCTACTTTTCACCTTTAGGCAGAAACGGAATGCTTCTGATCAAGGCTGAAAGTATGCTATTTTCCTGTCTGTGAAAGTGAGTTTTTAAATTTGTTTGTTTGATTGATTGATTGTTTTTTAAAAAACCGTAAACCCAAACTTATGAGGTGCCTACAGAGGTTTGGGTTAAGTAGTCCAGGGCAAAACCCAAGGCTGTAATGAAGATGTATTATAATGACAGGTTCTCTCTAGACTTTCAGATTAGGGTGAGCAGGGAAAAGTGTCCGCTGGTGTTTGTAAGTCTAGCTAACAGCACACTGAGATCTTCTTATCCAATTATCTTACATGTGATGAAGGAGCAAAGGGAATTCATGGGTACACCTGGTAGGAGCATGGTGCTCTAACACGGTCCCATAAAATGAACAACGCACCAGAGTACGATTTATCTCCTCCCACCCGTGCCCAGACAACAAAATGAGACTTTGGGTTTCAAAAAGAAGGTGATCTCTAAGGATAACGCTTTGGCACAAGGTAAGGCAAGCTCACACTGCCTGATCAGACACCAGCCTCGGTGAGAAGGTGCCAAGCCACACAGCTCCAGGAAAGGGTGGGAGCCTCATTTCCCTGTCGGTCTGCCTTGGTGAGGTGTTGCTGATGGCTTTTCTTGTGGTGAGTGAGAGTGCGAGGCATTGTCTTGTGGTTCTGTGCCTGCTTCTCTGCTCCTGAGCTGCTGTTCGCTGTGCCACAACCTCTTAGGGCTTTTTTCTGCATTGCTCTGTCTACAGCGATGTCATGATGTTACGAGATGCACACTCTGTATCTGCTGATGTCAGCATGAAAAGAAGAGAAGGAAATCGTCTTTTCACTTAAAGTGTTGTAAATCAGCCTAGTAAACCAGACTATACATTATGCTTTTGTTACTGAGAGTTAAATTACAAGGAAATGAATGGTGCATAATAATTCCTCATGTCACTGAATTCTTCACTTCTCGGCAAACCAGTCTCTCTCACAAGCAGGTTTACAATGCCCATCCCATCGCTGTGGAAGAGGCGCTCTCTAGTGGCTTTTGTCTGAAAAATTGCTGCTGGGTTGTGGCAGAACAGCTCAAAATAGATTCATCTAAATGCAGGGAAGGGTGATTATGATGGAAGTTGTGTTCAGATAAGTCATGTTATCCCAGTGCAAGATTTGTTTTGGTGAAATAATATACTCCCAAAAAGAGTAAGGCGTTCTTTTGTATGTATTGAAGGCATGATTAGTTAAACTGTGAGCTCATGTTTATCATGTCTGCAGCCTTATTCCATCAAGAATAAAATGATAACCAATAATTCCATTTTGAAAAGTAATGTTTATTTCGGTTCCCAATTGCATTTGGTGATCACCACTCGTAGGGCTGTGCTTTCTTCAGCTGGGTTTGGTGGTTGAAGACTGCAAAGTGAATGTGCACTGCTGGTTGCCTGCTAGGCATTTGACAACTGAGTGTGACTAGATCACTAAAACAAACCTTGGAAACAGACAAAACCAGATCCACATTTACATATCTCAGGTGGCCATTTCTGTGTGCAACATGTACAAGAATGTGTATAGCTAGGTATAACTAATCCTCTCTTTCATGCTAGATTTACAGATACCTATAGCTAATGTTGTCAAAAGGCATCTTAAAAAAACCCCAAGAATCCAACCATCTGGGACTGTCCCGGGGTATGGGAGCTAAGAAAGGGGGATCCTTCACATACAAGTCATTCTTTCCTGTAGGAAGGGCACCCAGGAGAAGGGATTTGTTTGCAGCATTACCACCCCTCCCTGCAAACACTTCATCCCCCTGCAGAACCAGCCTCTGTGCAGCTCAGGGAGGGATGTGTCAGTGGGTGAAGGTGGTGCAGAGGCAGGGAGGCATGCATGCCACATCTTTTCAATCTCCTAAGCTTGAGTCTAGAAGGTGTCTGCACATACAGGAAACCTTTTTCTGATGCTGGTCCTGTGGAGAGAATGACAACAAAGAAAGATGGAGTGAAGGGTTTAACTGGAAACAAAGGCTGGTACAGAAGTTCTGAGGCTTTGAAGGGATGGCCCTTGTCCCTTAGGAGTCCCTTGGTATCTGCTAGTTTTAGGCAGTAAGCCTTACAGCGTGCTGTGCCGGGAGAGTTCGCTTAAGGGCTTGATGTGTTTTGGCCAAGGTGTCCTGCTGCAGGATGATGGTAAGAAGGATATGCACTGGTTTGTGGTTGCTAACACAGGGTAGTATTTGCTCAGCCCCTCTGAATTCAACAGGATCCCAACACTTGCAGGCTCAGAAAAGCCCTATGAGGGATACATAACTTGCAGGCCAAGTCAACAAGAGCGCTATCCCTCTTCCATCTGTTGGCCGTCCTCAGTTTCAGTTTCTAACTGGATGCTAAAAAATTACAGTACTTCAGAGCTCTTTTGTTGAACATGGTGGCTGTGCTGTAATTTGACTTTTGGAGCTGTGGGCTTGAGAAACTGAACTCCAAGAATGCACTGTTCTTCCACACTCAGAAAACTCAATGTCCATGTCATGCATGTATGAGCATGTGATTCTAGCTGTATGGTCAACCTTTAGAGAGAACCAGTCAGGCTCAAACACTACCTTCATCTTAGCAAAACATTTTTAGGACCTTGACTCACAAGACCTACACAGTTGCTGGTTCCAAATGTCCCTCAGCCCCACTCCTGGGTGGTGCTGCTGCCTGTGGAACTGCATGTGTAAAAAACTCCTACAAAGCTCAGTTTTGCAGCTCAGTGTTAGTAACAAGATGTTACAAGTGTGTTCAGGACATGCGCGGTACACTGCAGCACTTGGAACATCGGGAGCAGTTTCATTTCTTTAGTTCAGCTGTCTCTGCCAAGGTGTAGGAAGCCTCCAGGGTATATGCAAGGCAGCTCTGAAGGGCTGCTACTTTTCACGTTTAATCCAGTCCTTCCATTAGTCAACACCCTTCACTTTGTGGTGTCTGTCTACTGGAGCGTCCAACCAGTAAGAACACAGGAAGATGTAATCAGAGTACTTTGTTGTATAAGTACCTATTGTTTCCATTTTGCAAAAATGTACACATAGATAATGTGAGGAAATAAGAGATTAAAGGATGGCGATGTATGAAGAATTGATTATCCGAGCTTCTAAGCAGAGTGAGAGATGACTTTTCATTTGAAAATCTTTTTTCCCCTCTAATAAACACTGTAAGATATAATTTTGTATTAAAAACTAATGTATGTGGCTCTTTTTTTTTAAGGGTAAGAAAAGAAAGAAAGAAAATGCTTTGTTTCTCAGAGGCACCATATGTACCACATGCTGCAGTTGCTATGGTAATTATTCGCATTTTATTGAATAGCACTGCAAGGGGTTATACAGAAATGAATCTGACTGGCCAAAGTGCTTGTTAGAATGAATATGTCCAGTTATTTATAAAAGCCTCCATGAAGCACTGGAGGAAAGTAAGTGTGTGAGGGAGAGGGAGGGAGGGAAGAAGAGGAGAGGGAAAAATTTTCATAAAGCCGAGACCAACACAGTGACATAACATCTTTTTCCCTCAATGGGAGATGGCATTCCAAGAGCCTTCTTGCAGAAGAAAAACTAGCAGGCTAACTTGTGTTTACTGAAGTTATTACGTTAAGTTGTTAGCAGACAAAATGTGGAGTCATTTCTGCACAAAAATACTAGTGGGGAGCCAAGCTTGAGGCTCCAGTAGGACTTACAGAGTTAACTTTGATTTGCCAGACTTGGCTATGTTTGTACTTTTCTTGTCCCTGGTTGGGTCAGACAAAGGGAGCTCTCTTTTTAGTTCTTGTGTGCTTTAAGGCTGGCTTTTCAGGGGGAGCACTCAGCTCCTGAGCTGACTGAAATCCTGAGAGAGTGAATCACCTGTGAGATAACAGCTTCCAAGATTTCAGAGTTGGCCAAAGCCATTAGGGCTTGAGGTCACAGTCTAAACATGATCTGCAACTGAAGAACTCTACTTTGGTGTTTCTCTGAAACATAACATTGCAGTTAGCGGAGCTATCCATGCAAGAAATATTCCTAGGCAATGTAAATAAATTAACAGGAATTAATTTAGCTAATTAATTTGATTGCTGTAAATTGGTAAAATTTTATCAAATGCATAAATCATGTCTGCATATTTTCTATAAGGAGGTGATTAATGTGCCTTGATGTCAGAGGCAGAGATAAAGCTCACGACCCTATTGTACTTAAACCTAGAGAAATGTACTCTTCCAGTGACACAAGTGTAATGATGCTAAAGGGATATCTGTGTAGACTGGCATTTGCAGTGACCAAATTTTGTAGACTGGAGAAGGATGTAATGAGGAAGGCCACTTACAGATCTGTAGATACTAAAGTTCTAATGAACTTTGGCAGCACAGCTTCTGGGCAATTACCATCAACTAGAACCCTGCCATGGTTTGTCAGACCTCTGGAGAGTCACTAGTGCTTTGGGGGTTCATGTCAAAGGAGTACTTTGTGGGATCAGGGCCCTATGTCAGAGTGCTGCAGATGGGGTGAAGGTTAGCTGGAGATGTATACAGTGTTAAAGCAAGGTTACTGACTTCGCAAGCTCTGCTGGTGCAGGGGCATCCTTTAGTGCTGTGCTTGGACAGCGCCTGTTTATAGTGGGGCTGTGGTGTGTGAGTGGGTTCTGGAGGGGATGAGGCTTGTATCTGTTCAGTAAATGACACAGCTGATGTAAGAATGTGTCTGCTAGTTAAACTTGCAAGTGGCACCAGGCATGAAGGGCCTGTGGGCACATGGAAGAAAATTTAAAAATATATTTTCAGTTTGGAAATCTGATCTGAAAACCAGTAGAAAGAAATTCTGTAACAACAAGGTACAAATGTATGTATTGTACTAGGAGTAATCTGTAGCAAAAATGTCAGATGGGGAACAAAGAGATAGATAGAAACTTTGCAGAACCAGGAGTAAAAAATATGATGGCGTTATAACAAAAGCAGAAGTGCTAGCACATATATATATACACATACCTATATATATAAATTGTCTATAAATTAGGGACCACACTTTTTTCTGTATTTAGTACTTGAACTAAGAATCCAGATTGGGGTACTGTAATTCAAGGTATGGTTTGCCTGGCTGGGGAGCAGAGATGACTGACGGCAACCATCAGAAATTCAGAAAACGTGGCTGGTGAAGACAGACCGAAGGACTTCAGGTTGTTCAATCTAGCAGAAGATACTTAGGGGAGATACAATAAATCTACAAGAAGGAAAAATCTTGCTTCAAAGAGAAGGGAATAGTCTATTTTCCTTGCCCATAAATAGAGATGAAGAGAAGCAATGGGCTTAAACGGAGCATGAGATTTAAGTCATGATTAGGAGAACCTTTTGCATTATAAGGCTAGTGGAAGACAGAGTAAAGCCAGAGGCTCAGGACTATGAGACATGGAACAGGTCAAGATTTTCCTGTTCTAGGAGGAGGATGTAGGCAAGATCATCTTCAGAGGTCTTCATGCTCCACTTCCCATGATTATAAATAAATTCTCATAAATTCATAAGACATAACATAGTATGTATAATGACTCACAATTCTTATTAATTAAAATTGCAAACTTGCACCAGGACTAGGCTTTTGATACAAATTCTTTATGGACTTTGCATCTTCTTTAAAAGAGTGTCTCAAGGAAATAACCCCCACCTATTGAGTGAAGTGAAGCAGGGGGACAAGTAGAGAAGAATTCCCTAAGAAACAATGTATGCCAAACAGAAGGAGTCCAGCTAGATTGGCTTAATTTGAGAAAGAAGGTTGTCTTCTAACTGAACATGCATATGAATGACATTGAATTCGACTACCTTGTCAATGTTAGGGTGAGCCTCTTTGCTTTGGGAAAGTGGTTCTGCATAGACTGAGAGAGAGGTAGCTGGGTACAGACAGGAGCCATTGCCCCATGTCTGGTAGCCCAGTTTCTCAGGTGAGAAGAAAGGATGTCTGAAGTGTAATGGAACAGGACTCTCAGGGTTACTTTGCACTCTGCAACCTGCTGTGTGCTAGGACACACTTGGCCTCCCCAGGCAAAGCAATGGGGGATGAAATGTCCAGGAGGAATGTGTCTGTTTCTCTTCCCATTGCAATGTTTTCTCATGAGCGTAGGCCATGGTTTGCCCCCAAGTCTTAGCTTTGTCCACATGAAACAGTTGGCCTAGCCTGGGACTTGGTTTGGTTGCATAGCAGTGTTCAGATGTGGCACCCAGCTAAGGGGGGATGGAGGTGGAGCTCGACTGTGAGGTCTTCCAGGGAGCAGAGGTCATCTTGTGCTACTGCGTGGACTCTTCTGGTAATCAGAGTAATTGCTTTAACAAGCTGTCCTCAGGGGTGTCTCAAGACTGAGGACTCTTTTGGTTCAAGTGTTTGTGCTTGGTTGAGACTGGATTTCACAGTTGTTTTCTCCCTCTGTTCAGAGCTTCCTCTTTGTGCTACAGAGGAGATGTGTTTTGTCTGAGCATGGGATTTGGTCTGCCACCTTTGGAGAGCCATCTTCCAAGCAGATGGAAGAGAGATTCAGCAAGCAACCCCTGCAGCCATAGACAGAGATGCTTTTTTTAGCTGGCAAGCAGGGAGCTTCTTTTGCCTGCAAGTCTGTGTCCACCTCCTCACCAACTCCCACTAATTATGTCAGCTTGTCTTTCACCCAACTTCCAGCCGCTCCTTTTCAATGCCCACATCTGTGACTACCAATTAGCACAACAGCAAGTCGGCACAGCACTACCAGGCAGCCCCCTGTAGCCATAATGGCATTCAAATACTGTTTTGACCTGAATGAATTCTCTTTGTTGGACAGTTATAGCCTTATGGAGGCTATAATTACAATGGAAGCCTTAGTTCTGCAGATATAATTTAGCAGTGATGTACTGAGAACAAACAGGATTACAAGGCAGTCCATATGCCCAAATATTCACCACTTAGATCATTTAAAAATCTTTAAGAAATCATTACAGCTGAAGCTGAAATGTACACTGTGTGATTACATGCTCACTGCTAATAGCAAAGCTTGTCACTTGCTATGGGAAGCCTGCAGCACAAGAGCAGAATTTATTTTTGAGCAGCATGTGGCATAAATAGCAATCTTTGGGGGGTTCACCGTTAAAAACATCACCAGAGACTCAACTGCAATCTGAAGGACTTGGTGAAGCGATGTTTTGAGAAGAGATTGTAGTTTAGCACATAAAATATTTACATAAGGCACTAAAGATGTTGTCTTCAGCTTCCCAGAAACGCAGAGGGCACCTGACAATGCATTATTAACAGCTTAGAAGTTCAGCGGTGGGAGGGCAGGAAAGCAGAATCAAGAGGGATGGAAAACACGTTGGGTAAAAAGGTTTTGCAGGAAGCACTCCAAAGCCTGGTCCTGGAGGGGACTGAAGGCAAAAAAAGCTGGTGACTTAATAGGAAAGGATGACCAGCCATTACTATAGCAATGAAGAGTGCCTGGGAGGCATATTCAAGTTGCGGAGGGCAGAAATGTCGGAGAAAAGGATGCCTGAGGGGAGCTGAGAGGCTCAAGGAACTGATAAATGAAATGGAAATTGGGAATGGATTGACAACTTTTCACTTTTTCTTGCAACCAAGTAATTATTGCCCTGAGAAGGCCAACTTGAGAGCTTAGGGTAGGCTTACTCTGTTGCTGAATACCTATCTCTCAAACATGGGCTGTAGATAGCTTGCTCCCTGGGAGCTCTTCCTCAGGAATAGATACTGGCTACTTCCTCCCCAATCTACAAAAGCCCTCAAGTGCCTGCTTTGAGCCAGAGTAGCCCACTGAGTAGTCACATAAAATAGCCAGTTAAGTACCTCAGTAGATGGGCACTAGAGCCCTGTATGAGCAGAGTGGCTAATGCTGAATGACTTTTATGCTCCGCAGTAAGGTGGGCATGGGCACATTGGCTGGACTGAGTCAGGATCCCCGCACTGCTGCTTTTCAATGGGCCAGTGGGCAGATAGGGGATGCAGCCTTGGGGGCTGCCGACTAGCAGCCTTCCTGCACACTAGATGTACTTTAAAACTTAAATCTCTATTCTAATTTCCCAAGTCTGTCTGAATGAATGGCTTTCTCAGGAAAGACCTCATGAGGTTTTATGGAGCTTGTGTCATTTGAAAGGTAGTGACCTGGAGACATGCAATGTATTTTTGACTAGGTTAAGCTGACCTCCACAATCAGAATGGGAAGGAGAGAAAAAAAACCAAAACCCTTTTGTGCATTTACAAGGAAATGAAAATGTTTAAAGCTTCTTGAATATGTAAACTTAACAGAAGTGCAAATCAGTAACTATTTTTGAAAGGCTCTTTGGAGAACCTATGTCTTCCACTAGTGCTTAAAGACAGGGACCTTAATGTAAAGTACAGAGAGTTGGGCAGATTTTAACTTTGTAGCTTTGAGTGTCAGATCTTTCAGAGCCAATGTTTTGCATGTATGACATCCTGCCCTTCTGTTATTATTGCCAAATGCTTCCATGACTAGATCTGGAGAAGCACATTTAAGGGGAAGTGTGTATATTTTCATATTGCTTTATTGCTGGGAAATGAAATACAACTCAGTGCAGATATGTCTGGCAGAAGGAAGGAATATGATGGAGAACTGAGCTGAGGGAGAGAGAGAGATGTGGAGTGCTGTTTGATTACTCTCAAATTCTGTTTTGCAGCCATAAGCATACTAATAAAATAGTTTCTCTTAAGGTTACCAGGAATAAAACATTCTCAAATTTTTGGATGAACTAAAAAGAAGAGATTAAACTATTTCAGCTCAGTTTTCTAGCTTTTCAAAGGTTTTTAAAAACACCTGCAAAATTAAGACAAGATCAAGTCAAGTCAATGTCAGGCACATTTTCTGAGTGTATGCTCAATTATCTCACCCAGGTCACTAATGAAATAAAAGATGAGCCTGGACTGCTCAGTGCTGCGTCCTGCTTCAAGTGTCCCTCCAGCTGGAGAGAATCCACTAACAATATGTACTCTTTGTGAGTGATTTTTAACCAGTCCCTCATCTTACAGTGATTTCTTGAAAGCTCTGTTTCTGTAGTTATCTGGAACAGCATCAGAGGCCCTTACAGTACATGCTTCCCCTGGATCCTGTCAAAAAGGGATTTTTGCTACACTGTTGTGGGTGGATGTTGATGGGACAAGATGACATTTGTACAGCTTGGGGCAAAGGTTGTTTCTGTGACAGAGATGAGAAATCATGAGAGTCAGCATGAAACCTTGACTGAAGAGGAAATGTTTAGAGATGCTGTACTGAAAGCTATGTGTAAAGCCTGTAAGTAGGCTGGATTGGAGTACCGAGGGAAAGATCCCAGTCATAGATGCCACTTGGACCATGGGCAGGATGGGGATAATATTCAGAGCGATCGAACAGGAGGAGGGGAGGGAGGGAGTCCTGAAGTACAGGGAGATACAAAGTCTCATTCCAAAAAATGAAATACATTCTGAAATACAATACTTGTAAATACAAGTTGACAATACATTCTGACTCTTTCAAAGTAAAGTAATTTCAGGTATGTATCAGGAACTTAGGCAGAATAGGTAGCAAACAATTTCAGACAAAAAGGAAAAAAATAAGGAGGGAGCATTGTTTTTAAAATGTTGTTTTGTTTTAAACAAACTTTCCTCTTCTTTTTTCCATTTTTGTACAGACGAAACTAGTTTGTCAAAGCGTTCCATACAAGCTCACAGTTTGGAGCCACCTGAAATACCTTTTCTTTGGCAAATTGACCTTTTGTTGAAATTGCTTTATCTTGATTTGACTTCAGCCCTCAACTTCAACTGGGGACTTCCATAAGCTTAATGATGCAAGGGAAGAGGAGGAGTTGGAAAACAGCAGGGGGTTGAGATGGAAGATAACATAGTGGGAGGGATAACAAAAATATTAAAAAGTTTTTTATGGTGAGAAAGTGTAAGAAGGAGAGCAAGAGGGCACATGGGATAAGTATGTGTGAGAGGCTTGATAAGTAGAACAGAAAATACTTTTCTCTATGTGGCGAAAGGTACAGGAAGGCAGAGCGAGCGAGCAGCAAAAGCAACAGAGAAGATCTGTAGATGCAGTGGGGATCGTTTCCTCCCATCTCCCTTCTTCATTTTTTTTATCCTTTCTTGTGCCCCACACACTCCAAGAATCAGTGAGGCTCCTTTTCTTTCCCTCTTCATGAACTGTTCATTTTGCTTCTTGCAGCAAAACTGGCTCCAAGTGTAATTATTTCCTGGTGCCTCTGTGCATCTACCTACGCCTCCCAGCAGGGCCCTGTATTTGGCTTAGACTCCCCTGCTCTCCTCCTCCCCCATGTGATGTGGCTCCCTATAAGAAAATTTCCCTAGTGATTTTTAAACTTCCCTGCGGGGTAGGTTTCTTCTTTTGGGCCTCAAGGTTTCATGACAACACACTCACCTTCGCTTTCAGAACAGTTTACGCTGGCTCTGCTCTTTTCTCTTCTTTTTGGATATTCTTTTATACAAATAACTCCTGCAATATGTATCATTTCAATTACCCTGGAGGTTTACACAGTGCTTACAATGAACTGAGCTGTGCTTCCAACTTCTGCCCATTATATTCTGACAAAGAAGCTCAGAGGCAAGGCTGTGTGACTGGTGAACACTGTGTGAGGCAAGGTTCAAAGGGAAGGAGCTTGTATAATAGTTACTCGTAACTCTTTTCCCCTTTCCACCATCTAGCTCTGTCTTTTAATATTGAAATTCAAGCTGCAATCAGGGGCTGAGGGACTTCATTTTAGAAGAGGTTTTTGCTAAAGGTAATAGGGGAAATGTAAATCAGCTGTTTGTTTGTTTGTTTATGCTCCTGGACAGTAAGAACATAGGCAATTGTTATTCCAAGCATTCACTAAATACATTAAAGTTTTCTTTTTATAGAAGATTTGTTTCACTGAAGATTATCCAACATGCAAAGGACTGCTTCATGGGAATTTCTATATCTATAGGGCCTTTAGTTTGTTTCAGTGCTTGCCAGCTCCTCAACCCTTGTCCCTTCACCATCAAAGATCTAATCATAACAGCCCTAAAAGCCTGGGAAACTGCCCATTGTAACCAAAGGTTCCATCCATTATTTAAAATCAGAGGAATAGTATTTGTTTGCAATGAGGAAACTGGTAGTGTCCACTATGACCGGCAGTCCCTAAAAAACAACCCCACACTGCACACAGATGGAACATCTGCTTTTAGAAATAAGGATTCCCCAGATGGATGCCTTTGAAAGTAATTCCGTGGTGCCCTACTCCTTACGTTCATCAGTGTGTGCAATCTGGTAACATCTTGCAAGCACACCTGGCCAGGAGAGAGGATTGTATTATAAATGCCTAACAAAAGGATCTCCCTTTCCTCTCTCTCCTCCTTCTGCACTTACTAAGCTAATTACTTCATTTTTAAAAAGGGAAAAGCTGTTCTCTCTTCATCCTTCACAAGCCTACCAGCTCTCTGGCTTGATCTTTGAATGCCATGTGCTTTGACTATGAAACGACAAGGTAAAAAGCTCACGTTCGCTTTCCAGTTGGAATTTCAAGGCCTCATTTTTTTCTAACCCAGCTTTCAGCTGTTAGTCAAGGATTAAGCTACTGTAGACAAAATCTTTCAAACTTCAGAAGACATAATTCAGCAAGATTGGCTGATGTGCTGATGGAAGGGAGGTCCAATCATGTCTCCCTATGGTTAAGGATGATAGTGCAGATAAGAACATGTTAATGGATGCAGCCTTTCACCCTTTGACACTTCACTTGGTCAGGACTAACTTTTTGTCACCTTGGATGGTCATTCCCCCAGATATCAGGGTCTTTGGCAGAGGGTCCTGCTTCTCTGATTACAGTTGAACTATTGAAATGAAAGTAGGATAGGTACAGCCTAACATGGCTATTTTTGCCTTGAAAGAATAATAGTTAATCTGATTGTTTTAGATGTCTGAAGTCTTTTTTTCCCATGTGCTACTGCCTAACTTACTGATGACTTCACCTGGGTAGGACAGACCACCACATCCTTACAAAAACCTGCCTCTTCAAGGTGATACTTTGGGGAATAACAGCAGGAGCAGCAGCAGTCAGCTCAGCGATAGCAGGTGTGCCAATGTTGTTCTGGAAAAGCTTTGCTGTCTCTACTAACGCTTGCTTGCATGCCATCTCTTGCAGAGCTTGAATGGACAGGGAAGAATTAATACTTTTTATTTAATTAAAAAGCTATTGAGGTAGCAAACAAATTCAGCAAGCAGCTTTCCTTAACTTCAGAATGAGTTTTTATTACTGGTGATCTTTTTGTGAGGACTCAAAGCTTTGCTGAATTTAGGATCTATCTGGAGTCCTAAACAAAGAAGGGGATTTCATGGCTTACACATTCCCTTAGGACAGGGCAGCCCAAAATCCTGACCTTTGGTGGGTTTATTTTCCAATCCAGGTCTACATTTGGCTGTTGCTTCTGTCTAGGAGGAGACTGCCCACAGCATTTTAGGCTGTCATTAGCTGTCATAGTTCTGTGGTAGAGGATGTCTGTCTCCCATACTGACAGACATTTAGACTGTATTGCATATGCATAAACATTATTTATCATTACATTTCCCACCAATTACTTGTCAACCTTTTACCCACCATCAACCCAACCTTACAATCAATCCTTCATTGTTTTTTTACTTTTTTCTGGGACTGGAGGGGTTGAATGTACAAAAACTGCAAATCCAGCGAGCTGAAATGACAATCATTCAGTTCTAAAAGCCGTAACTACCAGTAGCATCTTTTGATGTATACTCTCTTATTCAGTAAACACCTGCTTACCAATGCTAGGAAAATATATTTCCTTAGCTCCTTTTTGCAGCCAAACATACATCCCTTATTGTTCCTTCTTGGCATGCTGCCCATAATGTTGATCTGCTCTTACTGAATTAGCCAGACCCTCATAGACAGCATTTCCCCCCTTTGCTATACGTACTTCATCAACACAACTAGATATCTCTCTCAGTACGGTACCCTTTGCTGCTGCCTTTCTGCCCTTTCTTCCTCAGAACACGTAAAACCCATCTGTCAGAAACCCTAAAATTACTTGTCCTGTGAAGTGAAATCTTCAAAGACCTTCAAATATCTAGCGTATGAAAACTCTTTTCTTTATCCCATTTAGGATTACACCCAAAAAAATAAAGAATTTTTAAAAAAGCAAGACAGTTCCTTCCTTGCAAAGAAAATCGTTATTAACCTTCAGGATAAAAGCAGATACAGTTCCAATGATCAACTTCTTTTCCAAAGGAATAGTGGGGAACATAATTGCTGAGGACAGCAACAAGCAAGTTGTGGAAGAGCAACAACTCTCACACAGATTTGTCACACTTAAGGAAGAGAGTACAATAAGCATTCTAACACTGGCCTACTTTGGAGCTACCAGAGATCCTCATTTGCATCAGTGATTTGCGAATGGTCCCTCTTCTGACACTGTGTCAAGTAAAACCTTTGCAGCTCAGCAGTTGCATCTGAATTTGGTGACTTGCACCAATATCTAAGAGGCATGATCTGAGAAGTGTTTGAAGCAGAGCCTTTTGGATTATGTTTAAGTTTCAAGACACTTAATATTCACTTTTATAAGAGCAATATATAAATATATTCAATATATTCATATTACTGGCTTTCACTTTGTTATTTTTACACTGAGACATGGCAAGGCTGATTAGAGTCAGTGGCCCAAAACCAAATGTCAATAAAGTAACAGAGGAGAGTTGTAAAACATACCATGTCTGAATACTTTGAAAAGTTTTGGACAGAAATTTCATACTGCTTTGGAAAGGCAATCTCTTGTGTTTCCAGCTTCTTACATCTACTCCATACAAACTGCATAGGAACAATTCGCAGGACATGATGAAAAGGATAAACAGGCAGAACAGCATGATGATTTGCCCCAAATCAGACATCTCTATGAGAGCAAAGACAGAATATATAGAAACACAGCCTGAACCACATATGCTGATAAAAGAACTACAGAAAACAGAGATGCAGTGACATGAAGCTTTGTGAGGTTTACAGAACCAGTTTACAACAAACATGTAAGTCAACATAAGTTTTAAAGCACCTTATCAGGATCTGACTTCCTTTCTCCCAAGGGTGAAAATTATGTCAGCTTTGCAACCAGGAGTGGTTTCTACCCTTCGGACTTTTGCTTACTGGTTTCTCTTTGCCCATTTGTTCATTTCAGCACTTGTAGATTTAGGCCTGTGAGTTGTTCATTTGGGCCCTCATCCTGCTGCTGCAGCTGAAGCTACCGACAAAGCTCTTTTTGGCCTGAGGACTGGTATGATCCCTTTCAGGAATCGGGAAGAACAATTCATCCCCATTTCAAGAAGAGAAAAAATGACTTGATCAGTGCCTTGTCCAGAGAGAATGCAGGTATCCCACACTACTGACAGTTCTTATCCTTCTGCCTTCTCAGCTGCACACAGAAACACAATAGCAGCAGGTAGACTTCCCCTCCAGCAGAGGAGAAAGGGTTAAATCTTAGACAAAGCTGAAAGGAAATAAAAAAATATTTCAAACATATCTAATTGCTGCCCCTGTCATGTTACTAGTGCCAAAATAATGTCACTCTCTGCACTGCAGCAGGCCTTGCACTTTTCAGGGATTCATTTATTAATACTAGTCTGGAGGCGCTCATTTTGCTGAGTCAATACTAGGCCACACAGATGCAACTACATATTTAGCAGTTTTCATTATCCTGTTTGTGGATTTAATCATGTATTTGGTCACATCCTAAGTTCTTAGCCTCCCAAATGCTCCCTGTGTGCTGGGACAGGCAGAAGAGCTTCCTATAGCTTCCTGCAGGAACTACCGGGCTCTGAGTTCTGCTGATCTCATTTGATCTATGTGGTTGCTGGATGGCTTCAACTAAGCTTCTTGACAGCTCATGTGGAATGAAAAACACTTGTCAGCAGGGGCTGTGTTCCCTAAACACAGTATCCATCAGACCAAGGAGTGACAAATTATTTTGTCTTTCCCAAGGATGAGTATATCACAAAACCCAATCTACTACTGCACTTCTTTGTTTTCCAAGATGAGGTAGAGAATAGGAGAAGAGTGGGAGGGAGTTGAAGTGAGAGAGGTTTGAGTTTTTCTTTGCTTTCATCTGTCCTCAGGTATCATTCACCACTTTGGTGAAGAGCATGAACTGCCAGCTGGTTTATGTGGCACATTTGCCTGTTAAGATCTGCCAGTGGTTCCTGCAAAAAATGGATGTGTTTTCTTACGGAGGAGCAGTCTTAAGGGCAGCTGCTGGCTGTTGACTGGGTTTCCAAGGCAAGCACCTCAGCTTTGGAGTGCCCTAGGGAGCAGTCTGAATCTGACCTCACTGCAACTTGCATGCTCACAGAATTACTTTCCAGAATGCTTGTAAATATGGATTTCCTGATTTCCAAAAGACCTTGAAAACACTAGATCATGCTCCAGCCATCCAGAGAGGTTCCTCATCCTAGGCATTAACCTAGCTGGGGTGTGAACCCATTGCTTTCTTACGGTGGGACAGGGAGGGAAGTAGGAGCTAAAGCTTTGGATGTGGTGACTTCAATATCCTAAAATAGAAAAGGCTGGTGCAATGTTGTTTATTTTAACTAAAGGTATTTCCATGGCCCTTATCACTGCAGCATCTGAACCAACGCCAAAACTCCACTTTCCTGTCAGGTCTGCAAGGCTGGAAGCAGACAGCTTAGGTATAAGTGTCCGGTGAGTGGATGCAGCTGGAGTTTGTTAACCTGTGAGGCCCACTGAAGCATGCAAAAGGAGGAAGGGGAAAGAAGTAGGCAGTGGGGGAAAGGGTTGAGTACTACTCAGGAAGGGGTTTGGTGGTGGTGTTGGGTCCTGACACAAATGGCATTTTTATTGGAGAGCTTGTCCTGTCTTTGGGAGGCAGGAGGATCTTTTGCTCTGGCTCTTTAGGCCTTTTTCATCTGTTTGTGAGATAGGTAATTTCTCACCCATCAGCAGTTCCCTCAGTTCTGCTACATCCACCTTGAAGAACGTGTGAGACTGTCAGAGCTAGTCTGTGCCCTAAGAGGTAGCTGAGCTCTAAAATTGAGTATCCTTGGTTTGCAAGGTAGCTTGGCCCCTCCAAGCAGAGTATTGTGTAGAATATGTCCCTCAGCATGTCCTCAGGCTCATTTGGAAGGAGTTATTTTACCCTGCAAAATCTGCAGGTTTTATGAGGAACTGATAAGCATGAGGTTAGTTTAGCAAGGGAGTTTGTGTTGATTTCTCCCTGGAAGAACAAGAATCCTTCTCCCTAGCTGGCAACTTACTTGAAAGCCTGTTTGCTCTGTCCCTCAGAATCCTGTGCAAAGATCTCAGCCTTCAACAGGAATACCCTCTTCCTTGCAAGGTTTTCAGGAACAGCCTGGGCAATTTGGCTTCCACCTTCTCTTCTGGGAATGTTGCAGTCTTTTTCCCCTGAGGAGTCTCTCTCTGCATGGTTTCCTGAGCTGAAAGGAGTCTGTGCTCCGTGCTGCCAAAGGCATATTTTTCAGTGGAAAATGCTATTTTTGTGGGTAGTCTTGAAATTATTCCACAGAAATAGCTAACCCAGGCCTTGACTCTCTTACATGACTGCGTTCTGCCAACTGCTGTTTTTATAATCATCTTGTGGAGTCCCACTTTCTTGAGACTTTCCTGCTGTACCTTGTTACACTAACTATCTTGCCTTGATTTGGATGGTGAAGTCCTGCTTAGTATGTGTGCCTTTCCTAACTCACAGTTTCTATCATTCGGGCTTTCTGAAAGGAAAAAAAATTGTCATACATACCAACAGCAGATGAGTAGAAATTGCTTCTGCATTTAAAAAGTTATTGAGTTGCCCTTAAATGTCACTAAAGAGAGGTACTGCTCTGTGGTTAACAGAGATTTGGTTGGTAGGGAGGGAGAAAACCGAGAGATACGCGTTCAGTTCCTGTGTCAGTGAGTCATGACACCTCTGTGGGCCTCAGTTTGCTTTCATAGAATGAAGATACAGTTTTCTTCTACTCTGTTTATATTGTGTTGTTAGATTGTCAGTGCTTTGGATCAGGGACTATATGCGTTTATGCTTAGGCATGTAAGAGCCCCTGGTTCTGCATCTTAGTACAAGATCATTACAGGAGAGG
Source organism: Cariama cristata (assembly GCF_000690535.1). NCBI lineage: Eukaryota > Metazoa > Chordata > Aves > Cariamiformes > Cariamidae > Cariama > Cariama cristata. Next base: position 76,209 of record NW_009611164.1, on the reverse strand, counting down.
CTGTCATGGGAGAAAAACAGCCGTTTCACTGGGATATTTGCAGCTCCTCTGAATGTGCCTACCACTAGCCCATAGACCTGGTCATATGATGATTTGAGTGATGAAGATTTAAGTCTCCTTTCCACAGCCTACCAGTGGCCATCTTGAAAATGCTTTAGACTTTGGTGGTCACTTCATCAAAGAGAAAAAAACAATGCTGTGTGATTCCAGCGATCAATGATACCATGAAAGTGGTGAATTTTCAATAGATAACTGAGGCAGTTTGCCGCAGATTTATAGGCTGAAATGGGCTTTGTACAAAACAGCCTGGTGAATAATACAGGACAAAGAACGTATACTCTATATATTTCTTACTAGCTTGGAAGGAAGACTAAATCCACCAAAATCAGTTACAAACCACAAATCATGCGAAGTCACAAAGTTTGATTTTTAAACTTAAGAAATGTAAGAATGTTGGCAGTATTTCATGTTGGTTTTATCTCAAGTAAAGGATTAACTGTCCACCAGCAGCTTTTGCAGTGTCAGGAGCTAGTCTGAAAACCAGGACTCTAGGCTGACTCTGGGCTAGGTACAGCAAAGGCTCTGCAACTTGTGACTAATTGGAGCACAGCTACCAGTATTTCAGCATTTTTCATCATATCCATTTTAAAAAATATCTTTCTCCATGGAAAACACAAAACAGTATCCATAATCCACAGGGATTTTTTTTCCCTTTTTTTAAAAAGCAGTGTCTGTCATAAGCCATTTTGCCTTTGTCCTAATCCTGAGACCTCATTCATCCTTCTGCTCACAAAAACTGCCAGTCATTTAAACTGGTTGGCCCCATGGTCTTGACTCTGAGAGACAGAAAAGAGGAAAAGAAAACTGAAGTGTACAGAGTAATCTTTCCCCTGGTACCTCCCTCCTGTGTCTATAATCAGTGGCTCAAGAACATGGTGTAGTAGGGCCTACAGCTGAGCTCCCCCTTCAGGGCCCTGATTCTGCACCATTACCATCTGGTAGGCTTGTTTAATTAACTGGGGAAGGTTTGGCATTTTATTACCTATCCCATCTGCTTTATCCTTTGTATTTTCTTGGCATCTTGAGTTATGTCTAATGACATTTTCAAATCCAAGCCACCTATTTTCTAGAAAAGTGTTTCTCTAAAACAATGGCAATTTAAAGAACATTTTGAAATCGAAAGGGTAGCAGTTCCTGCTCCCACAACTGAAGCTTACTTTTTTTCCCCATGGCATTCATTTCCTCTTGAAGGGAGTCACGCATATTTACTTATTTATTTCTACCTCTCAATTGCTTTTTTGGCTTGCCTTACCACCCTGAACAGTTCTGTATATTTCTAATTAGTTTTCAGACAATAATTTTGGGTTCAATTTTTTTATCTCGGTCTACAGATACTTGATCCTGCACGCAGCCAGCCTCAGCTTGGGGTGTAGAAAATGCAGCTGGCTTCTATCAAGAGAAGCCATCCTTGCATAGGGAAGATAAGTGCAGCAGTTAAGGCAAAGGTTGTGACTGCTCTTGGAAAGCATGCTCAGTATGTCTTTCAGTGTGGGGTGGCTGACTGCTTTGTAGCTTTCTTCTCCATGGACTTCTCCCTGTGTCTGCTTGTTTTTCTTTTTCCTGGACACTTGTGCTCAACATTGTCTGATATTCCCGAGACTGGTCTTTGAACAGCTGCCAGCCACTCCCCTGGGTACTGCCTTGGCTTTCTTGTGCTATCTGAAAAACAAATATGAAACAATTAACAGGAAGCTCAAAATCACTCAGTGCTTTTGGAATCCCTGAGAGGAATCTGTCTGGTGCTCAGGTACATCCCAAGGCTGACTGGCTCATTCTTTTCTTTCTTTCTTTCTTTCTCTTCTCATCCACTCCAATTTCTCTTTGTTCCACAAAAGATTATCCCCTCCCAACAAACCAATATCAAACTTTATGCAAGCTGATCAACATCTGCTGACTACATTTTCACCATCTCTGATCAATGGCTCCGCCACAGGGCAGTGAATGTTTGGGATAGGTTGGTACTATATGCCTCTCTGCTACTGGCCTACTTGGTGATGATGATGAAACCATTTCTCCTGTCCATGCCTCAGTTTCCTACAGTAAAACACTACTTATCTGTTCTGGAATCGCATGATAAGGAGAATTCTGAGAGGTAGTTATTTTCAATTATGTCAAGTGGGTGACATTCCAGTTATTGTACAGAGGATGAAGATTGTTTTACATAATGGTGTATTAGGAGAATTCCGGGATGGGATGACACCTGCTCAGTGTATCCTGGTGACCACTCATTCAGACACATCCACTCTGTTTTGTGTTTAGCTGTTATACAATTTATTGCTTTGAATACATACCGACCCAGCAAGCAAATTCAGGCAGAAGCAGATGGTTACATGTAGAGGACACACTCTCTAGGCTTGCGTGGTGGTTTGGGTGGTAGGGTCCGTCTTCCAGGCGTCTCCAGGGAGGAAATGTTGTCCTCTACACGGCTACATACTTCCTTGAACCAAGGCACTTCCCTCTTTTTATCTTATCCTTTGGTGGTAGTCCCGTAACAGGGGGCCAGCTTGTCCCAGGAGCACTTCCCATCTTTGTTACACGACTAACACTCTTTTGTGCATGTGTCATTTTAACACAGGGGGGCAACTAAGTGCTCAGGTGGTTGTTTCTTCATCATTCTTCATCTTCCTCACTATCCTTTGGCCGCCCTTTGTGGTCGATTCAAGGTCATTCTGAGGGATTTTCAACATCAGTTTCATAGCTCCCCAGCTACTTCCTCTTTGGCGTCCTCTTGAGACAAGCTGTTTCCTCTTTTGCGTCTTTTCTAACTGTTCATTATTACACGATCAGCATGTGTTGGGGCAATGTTCCATAATGGACCAAATCATTCTTGTTAACTCCATGTTTCCCAATACATATTGTTATTGAGATTAAAGGTTATTTCTTTTTCCAACTAATAATTAGCACATTGTAATTTTTAGGACAGATAAAAATTATATCCACCTTCTAACAGAAAATTGTGTTCTAAGAAATCTGTTTAGAGGGGTCTGCTTTTCCTATTTTTTTTTTTCTGTGGGATTCAGATATGTTGTGGAAGAACACTCATTTTTTCCAGCAGAAACGTTATAGTCTTTTACAACAAATATCTCATACCAACTATGTCTTTACCTTGTCACTTTTATCAAAATTCTTCATGATGGAAAAATACAAATTCTCTCCGGTGTTTTGTTTTGACAATTTTTAGTAAATCTGAACTCATATCATTTGAAATGCAACCATTCCTCACTCCGTCAAGCTCAATCCTATCTGGTTTTCTTGACCAAAGATGCAAAATTTATCCTGTGAATTGCACAATGCTGCACTTCAGTGCTCCTCTTAATTCTTCATCAAAACTCCATTTAACTCACAAAATATGGGATGCTTTTATTTAAAAAGGATTGTGATTGGGGATCTCATTTATGCTGAGACACAGTCTGCCTAAATAGAGCTGACTGAAGTGGTGGTGGAGTAGATATGAATGAGTTCCTACTGCCAGAAGACATCAAAGAAGAATGGGGACCCAGATTTTCCAGAGACAAGAGTGTTGTAGCAACAGGTCCAACCTCCCTCCTAACACAGGTGACTCATAGCACTTCAGCGGGCTGATATCTTCTGATGGAGCTACAGGTTATCCTAGGAAGATGGCCAGACTTGTTTTAACATGTGGGGGGAATGTTAAATGATGGGGAATAGATTGTATCCCTTGCTGAGACTTCTAAATGTCATGTGCTTAGAGGCCATTCTTATTTCAGCTGACTCCAGCCCTGGTGAATTTTTGGTTCTCTGGTCTCTTTTTAGTGGAATATTCTTTCTTTTCATTACACTGGCGGAACAGAGCAGGCAGGACCACAGCTATAGGAAGCATTGTTGTCATCAGTAGTCAGGACCATTCCCATGCAGGAACAAAGACCTTGAGATGGACTTAGCACAAACAGCAGCAAATCTGAGCGATATTTTTCTAGTGAACTCTGTTGATGGGCTGTCACATTTTGAGCTAGCTGTACTGCTTGGGAGCAAGGGATCCATTTCTAAGTATACAAGAGAGGAAGAGATTGCACTGGGCTGTTACAAGTACAAAGGCTAAAATTTTTCTCACAGCTAGTCATGCCTGGGATATTTTGTTCTGGGCCCAGCATATCAATGTGAGTATCTATAAGAACTGCAGAGAGCCTGTACATCTCTGCGTGGGTGAGGACAGCTGGACATAGACTTCTTTACTCAAATGAAGAAGTGACTTGACAGAAGGTGGTTGCATTGGGCTGCTGCAGAGCTGGTAAAGTCAAAAGACATTTTCTCAGGCTCAGGGCTGGAGAAATGTGGAGACTGGCGACACCCAGGGAGTGTGGAAGAGTATATGCAGAGGTTTGGTCTGTCTCACCTTTGTAGACATGACCTAAATGGACCTGCAGTCTAGCAAACAACCAGAGGGTCCCACTAAGCACATTTTTCATGTAGGAGCCCATCTTAAAGCCCTTTCCTCTCCAAACCTTGCTTCAGTCTTTCCTCTTCCAGGTAGTAGTCTTGGGAAAGTTTTCCTTTGCTGAAGGAGTGGATAGGTATATTCTGATGGCACTTTGGACTTCTGGTTTGGTTGGGACTTCTCACAGATGGCAGTTAAGATCAGAGGGAATGTAACAGATGTGTGAAGTGCTGGTATCATTGTCCACAACACTTTCAGACTCCTTTGTTTATGAGGGAAGACCTAAGTCATCACAAACTTAAGCCAAGATTGTTAGTTGTCATTTTGCTCCCTCATGCTGCTTTGTGAGCAGTGATTTGTGCTTGGCTGGCTGTTTCAGATGTAAAGCCTGCTGAGTTTCTTCCTGGAACATCCCGACACAGTAAACAAGGGAAAGCAGAGGCAAAGCTTTTCCTGTGCAGCCAGCTGGAGTGCCTGGGGTTTCTCACTTCTTGGTGCATTCTTACCCTTGACCCTGGTGTGCTATCCAGTTCCCTCTGTGTCAGGTTCTCCTGAAAGCTGTGATTTCCTCTCCTGACAGGCAGCAGGAAGATGAGAAAGCTGTTGGGCAACCTTTGCTCTGAGAATACTGGAGGGTTATTAACAAAGCATGCCTGACAGGCAGGGTTTAGGAAATACTGATGACATCAGGAAGAGTGAGGAAAGTAAACAGTCCAGTAGCTCAGGATGTGTTTGTAATTTTAAAACTGGCCTGGGCTCGAAGCTTTATAAGCTGTTCTTTCTCTTGCAGTGTCACTGTCACAGATTTGGTGCTGCATATGAGGTCACACTATTTCTACCAGCAGCTGAGGTGGATTTGATACCTTCAGCTGGGACTCTATTACGAACCAGTCCAAAGGCTGGAGAAGTTTTGGCTTGGTTTCAGCACCACACAGGAGAGTAAGATGATCGAGCTTACTCTGTCCTCAGATGTGAGGGTGTGGCAAAAGGAAAGAGTCTTTATTTCTACTGCTTCATAGCCACTGCAAGGAGAAGCCACCTATTTTACAAGGGAATCAAGGCCAGGAATAGAACTTGTGTCACTGACTTCCACTAACCTGGCTTTGTGAAAGCCAGATAGGACATTTAGCTGGGAACTGAGAAATCCCATCCTTTGGGCAGTTTACAGCTCAGCTTTTGATACAGGCTTTTTCTAATTATCACTGACAGGCAGATCAAGGGTAAGATTATACATTTGAGTTCTTGTTTTTTCTCTTCCCTCCCCTTCTTCATATCATATGTCAGCTCTAGTTTCCGAATAACATTTCCGTGTCAAAGCACTAAACTTCATCCATCATGAGCACATTTGTGCAAGTCCTAATAAAATAACCCTGCTGCCATGTCTGTCTGGGAAGGTGGAGACTCCAGTCATAATGTAACATGACAATGGAAGCACCATGAGGCTGGGTAGTGAGATTATATCTTTTCCATTTGTGCAGTAACTGTTGTTTAGTATGGCTTGTCAGTCTGTCAGATAAAGGCACACAGCCATCTATGAGGAATTATTAATGAAGATTCAGACATTTTTTCTGCTGGAAACGGATCACTTCACTCTTCATCTCTCTGACTTTTTACATTAGAAAACTAAAAATAGCCCTGAGTTTATAAGGAAAGACCTTCAATATCTGGCAGGTTTTGCCTTTCCGTTCCTGTAGTCCATTCCCCAGAGGAAGGTTAAATACACAAACCCTTTTTCTAATGGTTTGAGCTGAGCATTTCAGAGCCATAAACATGAATACAAGGTGTGCGTCTTTGTCTGTTAAGCACATTTATTCCACCAAGGCCCCTTATCATCCAAACAGAAAGCAAAGACCAAAAAATCCCTCCAGCCTCTGATGATTTACACTTTTGAGGAAAAGGCAGGTTAAGAAAAAGAAGTGCTAATCATACCAGCTTGAATAAATTAGGCATTGCCAAATGCTGTACAGCTTTCCCCACTTTTCCCTGCCAATGCAGCTCAGCCCCTTTCAAAGCAGCCCTGCTGTCGCAAAGCTGGGCCGTGCTGGAGTAAAGTCTTTCCCTTGCATCAGGATGTGTTGAGGGATGGCAGGGGCATGAGAAGGTGGGGAAGAGTGTTACACAGGCAGCTGTCTGCTGATGACCCACATTATTGCTTTATGACTTAGAAAACTCCTTTCTACAGATGACCTTGACAGGGCTTGCCTTTTGGCTTTTCAAAATAAATGGCTGAAACCCAGAAATATTATTGTCTGTTAAGGTGGGCTTTTTCCCTGCCTCTCCCTCACAGCATAAGGAGTCCAGGAGGTATTTAGATCCCCAGAACTTCTGGGTTTCAGATGCCAAGGGAGAAAGTCTCTGTAGTTGTTTGTGGTACCTTCCCATTTTCCATCAGGATGATAGTGACATACTCAGCTGGTGTGGATGAGCTGCCCTTTCCCATGGGCGTATGGCAAAGGCACCACAATAGGTGTGTAACATGATATCACCTTCATAAATGGGCAGTGAAGCTCCCTGTATACACATGCACATGTGCATGCACGCACACATACACACACAAACACACATATGTCTAGTTCAGAGACCACATTAGAAATGGGTGATTCATTTTCCCCCCATGCTTCCTGGAGAATGGGATATGATTCGTGTCCAAATGCACAATCCTCAGGTGTGCCTCTGCATTGCGTGGGACAAAGCTTTCAGTGCAACAATGGCCAACACGCTGAAATCCCCAGAAAAGGGAAGAAGATCAGACTCTTCTCTCTGCCAAAGAATCTGAATGTTGTTCCACACAATTTAACATAACTAACTGATTCTCTCAGATATACTGGGGCTGTGTTCTACACGTAGTGCTTTCCAAAACCAAAGCAGTCAACCGAGTGCTGTGCAGTACAAAGCAAAACAAAACCACAAAGTTCATGTGTAGTCACAAGACAAAAATTTGCTAAGTACCAGCAGAAATGAGGAGTTAAAGAGTCCCATATGTGGCAGCTAACCTGGACTTTATAAGATTTTCCATGAGATTTCTGAAAAAACTTCTATAGCAGCAAATGAAATCAAAAATGCATTTTCTTGTTAAACTGGACAGCTAACATTCAGGCTGCATTTTCTTCCATAGCTGAGTCTATAAATACAGGCTAACAAACTCGGATAGGATTCCCACTCTGTGAAAAAAACAGATGACATCCTCTAGCATTCCTGAGCAGTAAAACAGTTAAAGCTTTAATAAGCTTCTCGGCAAGACAAGATCTGAAATAGTTCAGAAAATATTTACCTTCTAATGCATCTTGTGGAGATGTGAGTTTTTACAGTCTTCCTAGATATTTTTGTATTCATATGTTGCAGTTAGACCATGTGGCTTGTTTCTTGTAGAGTGTACACATAGCTCATATTAATTTGATGAACTTGGTGATGCCTTTAACAGATGTTCAAGTGTTGCTATAGCACTGCTGTTTAATCCTTACTGGGATGGAAATGCATTGTATTGGACTGTACAAAGCCTGAGGAGGCCAGGTTTGGTTTGTTTTTCCCCTGTTCATTTTAAGTGTATTCTGAGCAGCAGGGATAAGAAATACTATTGTTTTCATGTGTTGACATCAATTCTGCGAGAAAGGTCAAACCACTGGAATTCTGTTTGCCATTGGATAGGAGAAGGATCAGTAGGCTAGGTCTGAAAAGTAAAAGCAACATGTTTCTCTCATTGCCTGGAGTGCAGATGTGCTGAGGGATTTTGCATGTGTGATTTTAAGGGCTTAGGCTGGTAGAAGTAGCATTTGGGGAATTTTGAGCTAGAATTCCTGCCAAAGAACATCTCCCAAGGCAAGCTGGTAACAAAAACATTACAGACTGAAGCAGCATCTGTATCTTGGTATCCATGCATTCAGAAGATTGTCTCTTCCTTGGCCATTTCCATGTTTATAACACAGCCTCAAATGCCATTAGGAGGGCTCTTCAGACCTTCCTCACATCCCTCCAGGAAAGCTTATCAGTGTAGAAGCCGCGATTACACCTAAGAGCAGGACAGAGAATTGCTGTTCCTTTGAGACCACTTGCGGAGCCTGCTTTAACATTTAGGGGGGAACTTTAGCCTCTATAGATGTTAGAAGTTTAAAAAGTATCAATAGGTAGCTGGCTACGTGATCATGTTCTGAGCTTCTTCTGACTCTGAGATTCTGAGTAGCTTCATTCATTTCTGTTTGTAGCCTTCTACGTGGTTTTCAGGTAGAAAGTGCTCAAGAAATGCAAAGTGTTACTGCTGAAGAAAAAAGTCAATGAGAACGATGAAGAATGCAGTGAAGTGTGAGGGCAAACTGTAGGTGTTTATGTGGGAGATATTATTTTGTTGAGTCATCCGGTATTACAGTCTGAGCTGGCCTTGGAGATCTATCTGTTCCTGTATGGCTTTCCCAGAAATAAGTAATAAAGATCTGGGCAATTAAAAGCAGCCTACAGCTCTGTCAGGGGGGAGGCAAACGGAAAGTGAGAAAGAGAAGTTCTGGAGGGTAAGAGATGCCATGGTGACTGGCAAATCTGGAGAATCCTGTGAGACAGTCTTCCATAAAATCACGAGGACAGCCAGGAAGGCCAGTATGAAATTGTGTCAGTGGGTGATGTAGGCAGAAGATACGGGCATAAGTTTCCCATATCTTGCTGTCCTGTAAGAAGTGCACCAAAGGATGTGTTTGTCATGCCTCCTGGCAAAGCCGTCTGGTGACTTCAGTGAGCATGAGGAAGATAGCTCAGAGCTAAGGCCAAAGGACCAGCAGTGTCTTTGTGGTGGGAGAAAAGCTGAATCTCAGAATTAATGGACAGCATTAGTATGCCAGAATTAGCAGTCTATTCACACCTTTTGAACTGCCCTGGGACTGTAGGAGGAGCAAGTTTCTCCTGTGGCGGGTGGAGGAACAGATCGCTGAAGTGGCACAGAGCACTCAGTGCTGTAGCTAACTGGAAAGACTATGAGGTGAAACACTGAGGAGCAAACCCAGGCAGGGAGCAGACCCAAAGCCAGACACGGTGGGTGCAGTCTAACAGGATGCGTCTCACAACACTGCAAAATGCAAATACTGCGTGAGCAACCGAATGCAGCCTCCCACTGGGGTGTGTGGGCAGGAGTTCCTGGCACTGTCAGCAGTGGTGGGATGATGAGCCACCACAGGGCTATGCAAGCTTGAACCCTGAGCTAGTGTGTCCAGTTGAGACTTGGGAAAGCTTCTCCTGGTGAACATGCTTTTTAGGTTCCCCAGTTTGGGGTAGACTTTATTATTCCACCAAACACTCTTCATGGGAAGAGATGATTTCTTCTAATGTGCCCGAGACACTTCCTCTCCCTCATAGTTATGGCTGCTCCTCAGGAACATGGAACCTGTCTGGACATTTCTATCCCTCTCTGAATTGGCAGATGAGAGAGTTTCCCTTCTCTAATAAAACCCTTGGCCAGTTTAGTTTTGGTCAACCATTGCAATCTAAGTCTCTGCTAACTGATCTATTCAGTGACCCCAGCAGACCCTGTACAGAGGGTAAAGAAAAGCTATGGGAAGTTGTTCTTTGGTTGGGTTTTTGTTTGTGTGTTTGTTTTGGGCTTCTTTTGTTCGAGTTTTTCCGTGGACAGCAGCCAGATCTTTGTCCAAGGCTGTCTGTAGATGAACAGGGCATCACCACAACTAAATAACCCCCATTGTTAGCCTTCTGTCACTATCCTTTGGCACATAGGTCCAACTTGGAAACCAAGAGGCAGCAAAGAAAACAGATGTTGAAAATGAAATTTGTGGGCTGACAAGGACACAGGAAAATCACTGTACAAAAAGATATTTCCTGGATAATCACAGCCAGTGGACAGAGAAACCTGTGCACCATAAGTGGAAGAAGATGACATTCAGTCTTCAGCATTTCTCTGTTCAGTCTTTACCATATTTGTGCTCCTGTCAAATCCTGTTACATCTTCATTTGCAGTGATTCTGGAAACTACCCTTTCCTTCTGAACCTGACTGCAAAATCTTAGAGTGGATCAGGGCCTGACACAATGGCCACAATGTCTTTCAACATCTGTTATTGCATCTTGGTTCAGCTTTGTGGATCAGCTTTTTTGTCTGAGCTTTCTTCAGAGCTAAAATATTTTCCTGCTGTCTCTGATCATGCCTCTTCCTTTCTCAAGAATATTAATCAGTTTCTTCTATTGTCAAATTCAGTGTTTTCATCCTCCCCTACTAGTTGCACACAGCTCCACTCCAGTGTACTCCCTTAGCACATCTAACATCTCAGCAAGCATGGTGCATCAGTTCAGCAAGCTGATCGGTATATCATCTTCTGCTTTTCCAGCATAACCTCATCTCTATACATTACAGCCAAGTGCAAGGGGCAAGTAGAGCTGGAGGGCCACTCAGCACTGCAGGAGGGTGTAGAAATGGCTGTCTTTGGCCGGGTGTGGGAGAACAATCAGTATTTCAGAGGGCTCTATAGTGTCTTTAGAGGTCTGGAGAGGAGGAAAGCAGGCTAAACTACATGTGGCCAGAATCTGGGCTGTCCCACTGAACATCTTGTCAGTACTTGTATGTAACTGAGAACCTGTTTGGTGGTGGAGACAGATATGAAAGAAGCTGGAGGCGAACAGACTTTGTGCATCTCTCTGCAGAGCAGCACATGCTCTCGTGCTGGTGGACTGACAATGAAATGCCATATCGATACCAGACAAGCTCCAGATGCGGAGCAGCCCAAGGCCAATGGGGGAGGGGGTTGAAATGTAGGACATGTGAAGAGTCAGTATGATCCACCGAGATAATGCAGAAATTTCGTCTGACATCTGAAATGATGTAACCAGGAAAAGATAAGGATCTCCCTAGGAGGAGAAACAATAATTGTTTTGTAGCGTAACAGATCAGAGATTAGGCACTCCCATCTGTAATCTGCCATGCTGGAAACAGTAGCTTCCTGTGCTAATGCTAAATATTTAAATTGAAGACTGCAACTGTCCACAGCATCCTCCTCCATTTATCTCTAGAGAGAAAGGATTAAATTTCCATCCAGCTTAAGTTAATTTTGAACTTGGAAACACTGCTACTTCTTTCCTCTTTCTCTGATAATTTCCTTATAGATGAATGGAGGAGATTGGGTAAAGCAAACCAGAAGGAGCAGCAGAGGCTCTGCCAGCTGGGGACATGTGGGGGGACACTGATTTGGGAGGGCTTGCTTTTGACCTGGGAGAGCTTGTAGTCATGTCTGTAGCATCCTACTCTCTGGTGTAGACAAGGCAAAGAGAACTGATGACAGCGACTAGCAGGTCTCCTTCTCACACACCTTCACTCCAGTTTTCTTTTCCTTTGAAGCGGTATTACTGAGCAGGGTGCTATATAACACTCAGCTTGCTATATAAAGAAAAACAGCCAGGGAGCTTTAAATGAAAAGTAGTTGGAGCTTTAAATGATAAGTAGTTAGCTTGTTTTCTATTTTCCCCCCCCGAGGAAGCAAGCAGAGCTTTGGTCTGTTTTTACATCTGCTTCATGAGCGCACTGCACAGACCCCATGCCCAGAAACATGTTACAACCCCACCTCCTTCTAACACACCAGCACATGTACCAGCATAAATGCATAAGCAAAAAATTGGGTTATTTTCTCTCTGTGAGGTGGATTTATTCCCCCCACCCCACCCCCAGCCCTGTTCCCTGCAAGCCTCCTGACCCTTTTGCCCCCCTTTGGCAGGCCTCTTACACTTGTACTCTGGAAAAACAGTAGTAGCTAACATTTGTGCCTTTGGCAATAAAACCACGGGCCTCGCAAACCCCAAATGGCAAAAAGACATTTCCATTCCAATCCCAGTTTTAAATTAAACTGTAATGAAAAATCAGCAGTGGCAGCTGGGACCAGAGACAGTGATTGTCTTGAGGAACAAAAAAGGGGAAGGAGGAGGAGAGAGGGAGAGACTGCAAGGAAAGCTCAGCCTGGTAATAAAGCAGCTGGTAAACCTTCGAGTAAAAGGAAATTAGAAAAACAAATCTAGCAGAGAGGGAAGCCGAGCTGCCTGCCCTCCCGCACAGTGCCACCGCGGAGGGCCACAGGGCGCCGTGTCCCCGGCGGGCCGCGGGTGGGAGCTGCGCGGTCCTGTGCTGACATCTGGAGGAGACGTGTGGCAGCCCGGGGCTGAGCGCATCCCTCCTGCCCCGGCCCGGCCGAGTGACACCCGCCTGAGCTCCAGCCCAGCCGCAGGAAGACCCCATAGCTCTCTTTGAGCGGTGACACACACGACACTTGATCTGCCTCTCTGGACATCTACAGGCAGCCGCGAAGCACAGAAATAATGGGTAATGCTGCTCCAGGAGTTTTGGTAGGTTGCTTGGTGAAAAATGGCAAGCTAGCCATCAAAACTCTCAGGTCTGTTTTTCATCTGTCGGTTCTTCAAGCAGTTAAAGTTTTCTTTGGCAAGCAGACACTTTATTTTGTCCCAGTGGGAGTCTAAAGCAAGGAAGACAGACCCAACTTTGAGAGGGATGTGGGTCTGCAATGTGAGATTTGTTTGAGGGTTTGGGGTTTTTTCTTAATAATGTGTACAGCAGTTCAGTCAAGGACCTGACTTACATTTTCCTGGCATACCTTAAAGAGACAATCGCAAGAATATAGTGCTACATCTTGTCCTCGTGGACAAAATTATATCATCCAGGAACTAAAAATTTATATTCTTTCGTTTTTCTCAGTTGCTGCTATTTTTTATATTTCATCACCCCTGCATGAGACTGAAGTATGAAAAAAGGAGAAACTTTTTGCTCTAAAGAACTTGCAGTGAGAGAAAGCAGGCCTGGGAGGGGAAGTAGAAGTGCAGAGGAGTGCAGAGACACTCCAAAGGTCATGTAGCACATGAATAACATTTCTAAGGAAAGAACCAAAGCCTCTGGAGAGTCAGTTCAGTGCCCCATGCACAGGACTGACTACACAGCCTTTCCAGAGCCTCTGCCCCTCCTGGGACCTAAGGTAGATCTGAGAGGGTGAGATTGAAGGGTTTGTGGTACTCGCACACAGTGCAGGTAGGTGCCTAATTCATTCAGACAGACACTAGAGTGCCCGTAAGTTAGGTGACAGTGCACTGCAAATAACCGCGCAGGGTCACACCGCTCACTTGCCTATACAGTTTTGCAGTCAGCACACACAAATGCAGGAGCTACATGTTTACTCTGCCAGGCCTGAATGCCGTCTTGATGTGAGGTGCAAGTTTTAGTCACATTACTTGTAGACCATAGAAAGAAGTGCTGATTCAAAACAAATGTGTAGTTTTATTGATCTTTAATTTTTGACAGTATCCAGCAGATAAATGAGTTGCTGGCCAAGTGTTCTTTTTAGATTGTCTGTAAGATACATGGTCAAAGTGATACCTGAAATTAAGATCCCAAATCAAATTCTTCAAAAATAGTCAGGCGTTTAAGTCATTTGGAAGTCTGAGTAGTAAGCACCTGAATAATTAGGGCCTAAATTTTCAGACTGCTGAATACCACAAGCTTTTTCACTGAAGTCATAGGAAAAACCCTTACGTAGTTACAAATTAGGCCAGTTATATTTGCATCTAAATAAGAATTTAGAGCCCATGTTTAATTCAGAGGAACTGTGCATCTACTTAGAAAAGTTTCAGCCTATTTCTGTGCCTCAGCTATACTAGATGATGGTAACTGCTGTGTGTGTCTACCTGTAGAACATGCTTCAATGTATGTGGCAAATAAAAGGGTGTTGCTCTATATTTTTGTGGTTGTTCGCAAAAAGCTCTTCAGGTTACTTTGTTACAGGATAAGGGAATTAGATACTCAGCTTCCACTGAACAGATACCCAGCTTCCACTGAACTGATTGTGCTTCATTCCTTGGCAGTCTTTCAGAGGAGGAACAGAGAAAAATGACAGATGAGATTTTGAATCTCCCACCCCTGTATCCTATTCTCTGATCTCCATCACAAGACACACACAAGCAAACCTCTGTTCTCCCATTCAGCTCCTCCTCTGCTGGCCTCGTGTGCATACAAGGGGTGTGGTGTGGGTTAGGGCAGTCCTGATAAACAGTGTCTTGGCCACCACGCATCCTTCTACTTGACTGAAATGCTTATAATGCAGATGGTTCAATCAGCTCTGGATGAGCCTCTGGTGGTGTGGATCACTTGGAAGTGTGCACGAGAATTCGGATGTTTGTGAACACTTGATCTAAATGATCCCAGCACCTCGGACCTTTCAACACAGTGAACAGGCTTTCCTCAAAACCTGCATTCCTCATGGGATTTTTAGTCATACCCTAAACCTCAAAGTCTCACTTCTGGTTGCTTCTTTACTGAAACTGCTCGTGTTGGCCTTTATGTTACTGTTGCTGTGCTTACAGTTGTGGAGGGGGAAAGAGAGAGACACTCAATGAAGACCACAGCTATGTTTCACAGCTGGGTTTTTCTCTGCTGTTTGTTTGCTTTTTATACAAACCATGTTGGGATATTTGCATAATAATGTGCTTTTTAAGGTGCTCTTGGATGAGACTGGGTCCTTTTTTTTTGTATAGTGGTTTGAGCCTTTCACAGTTGTGCACCGGCCAGAGGCCAAAATTCTGCTGTCTGTTCTGTGCCAGCAACTTCCACTGACTCCCAGGCAATGCAGAAGCCTTGGGAGCTGCCTATGGCTGTGTGCGTCTGGGGACAGAGCTTAAAACTCAATCGGTGACTTGCTAATTCTGTACAAAGCCATAAGCAAAGCAGTCTCAGAAATCAAAATAAACTCCTGTGAAGACTTGAGACAGATACAATCTGTATGGTTGCTACTTCAGTGAACTTTCGCTTTTCAAACACAGCAACTTGGTTATTGAGACCAACTCTGAGGGACCATAACTGGTAGGAAGTATTTTCTGTTGGGGAAATAGTATGAGATTTCTCTGTGAAAGATTTCAGAGGGTTTACAGAACCTGAACCATACCAAAGAGGTTTTTAACTTGAATTCCTGAGTTATTTAAATTACAGGAGGTCACATCTGAGTCTGTGTTACTTAAAAGATCTAGTGGGCAAAGCTTTTTATGCTGTGGAAACAACTTAGTGCACATACAAACATTTCTGTATCTTTTGATCTATGCATAAGGCACAAAAAGCAGCACAGCTGTGAACTAGAAGGACATAGAATATGAATAAACTTGGATCTGTTTGTAGTTCTATCAAAGCCAGTGGCAAATGTCCCATCAATTTCACAGAGATCAGGTTCAAGCCTCCATGAGCACAGCAAATATTGCTCATGCAGTGGGGTAGGTAAGCGATATACCCCAGAAAGTAACGTCTGGAATTGCGTTGCATGGAAGGTCACCATTAGAAATAGGCTTGGGATCTCTGAGTGCTGCTGACTTCCTGCTTCATGCCCAGACCAGAGTCCATCTCTTTTAAAACATTCCTCCGTGTGGGAGAATCATAGATTTATAGCACATACATTGAAGAACGGACAATCATGAAAATCTATTCTGACCTACTAGAATTGACTTTATAGATCTTTTATCTGGTCCTTGTGTGAGTCAGCATATCCTTACATAGCATGGAAAAAGCCCTTTCATCTCCAAACCTGGCACTGCAAGATATTGGTTATATGGCTAGAAAGGAAAGGCTGTGCCTAAAGCTCACAGGCTGCTCCTGGCCTGTCATCTGGAATAACTGAAAGCAGCCCCAACCCCAAACCTTCTGTTACCACTGCTGACACAGTCAGTGCTTTCAGAAAATCAGAGAATCACAGAATACTTGACGTTGAAAGAGACCTCTGCAGGTCATCTGGTCCAAACCTCCTGCTCAAGCAGGGCCACCCAGAGCCAGTTGCCCAGGACCAGGATGTGTCCAGACAGCTTCTGAGTATCTCCAAGGATGGAGACTCCACGTCTCTGGGCAACCTGTGGCAGTGCTCAGCCATCCTCACAGTAAAAAGTTGTTTCCTAATGTTCAGAGGGAACTTCCTGTGTTTCAGCTTGTGCCCACTGACTCTGATCCTGTCACTGGGTACCACTGAAAAGAGCACGGCTCTGACCTTTTTGCACCCTCCCTTCAGGTACTTATGCACATTGATATGATCCCCCTTGAGCCTTCCCTTCTCCAGGCTGAACAGTCCCAGTTCTCTCAGCCTTCTCTGATAGGAGAGATGCTTCAGTCCTTTCATCAACTTTGTGGCCATTCGTTGGACTCTCTCCAGTATGTCTCTGTCTCTCTTGGACTGTGGAGCCCATAACTGGACACACTACTGCAGGTGAGACCTCACCAGTGCTGAGCAGAGGGGAAGGATCACCTCTCTTGACCTGCTGGCAATACTTCACTTAATGCAGCCCGAGATACCATTAGCCTTCTTTGCCACAAGGGCACACTGCTGGCTCATGGTCAGCTTGGTGTCCACCAGGACCCCCAGGTCCTTTTCTGCTGAGCTGCTTTCCAGCTGGACAGTCCCCAGTGTAAATGCTGACTCCCTCCATAGGAAAATTCTTTTGTTAAAGCATTGTTCTTTGAAAGCCAAAGCCCCATTCTCCCCCATTCCTAAGTATGTTGCAACTGAGGGTTTTTTTTTTTTTTTCCTGAAAGCTGTGAAAAGAATTCAGCGTCAATTTTGGTGGAGACAGTTGTCTCTTGATCTGGGAGAGAAATCAGATGGTATTTTAGGAGCTCAGAAATTAGCTCATGTTCTTGCAAATCCAGCAGATAACAACTTGCTCAGTGCCATTCACACAGCTGTAGGGGAGAATATTAAAAAACTTTCAAATTCTATTTATTAAGAAAACTTGTCAGAGGAAAAAAAGATCTTTTCAGCAACTCCATTCCCTCAGCTTATGTGAGATGCCATGGCAGCAAAAGAAATACCTGCATCTTTACTGGAGGAAGTGAAGTGTTAGAGTAATAGAGCAGAAATTAGAACTTTTGACTAATTCTGTCACTGCTTTGGACTATTTCTGAGCAGCTCTTACCTGAGCAGGTCCAATGACACTGCTGCCTGACTCATTCAAGTAATCAAGATGACTGAAAGCCTAATTTGACCTGAGTTTATCTGACAGTGACGCGTGATAACAACACCTGGCTGTCTTGCATATAACAAGTGATTCTGGATAGTTAAACTGTTTTGAGATCTTTTGAGTAAAAAGAACTTCATAATTACAAAGAGGTCATGTTTTAGCTAGCCTACACTGGCAAATTCTTTGTAAAATACATTTTTAACTGCTTTTTAAAAAAGGTATGTTCCCTCCACCTTGAAAATCAAAAAAGATTAAAAATCTCTATCACATTCTTCTTTATTCTTCAATAAAATTCAGCTCCATTTTTGAAGCTGCTTTAAGTGAACAACAACAAAAAATGTTCACAATTTTCTCACCCAACTTTGTAGAAATTCAAAATATAGGTCTCAGCCTTTAAGACTCTTAATCTTCTATTTCACAAGTCATTTCAAGTTCATATCAAACGTTAACTCACTGGTAGGGCTTCTTTTTTCT